>NC_091549.1:28279598-28287098 GCF_042767895.1 Penaeus vannamei
CCAAATCGTATCGTTAATTAAATATTATCATGCCGCGTCTGCTTCCGCGATGTTTTATTCATACCGGCGTCTCGTCACTCATCTTACGAAATCGCCTTCCCTTCTACGTATGGGATTTCGGCAGAATTTATTGCGTCACTCTCCCGGCGCGTCATTCGTTAAAGGGAGATGCGAATTCACTGAAGGTGAGATTGGAAACTGCAAAAGGAGGAGGGAGAAGGAGAGTAAAAGGAAGCGATATATATATATAATATATATATATATATATATATATATATATATATATATATATATATATATATATATATATATATATATATATATATATATATGTATATGTATGTATGTATGTATGTATATACAAAGAGAGAGAGAGAGAGAGAGAGAGAGAGAGGTTTGGGGGGAGGGGGATTAGGAGACTCCAAATTTGCAGCACCACACTCTTTTCTTCTTTCTTCTCTTAGTTGCCCTTTTGCGTTCTTCCTTCTACTTGGCTTCCAAAGATCGACGAAGAGAGTAAGTGTTGAAGCGAGGTCGCCAACCCCACTGCGGTGCAAGGTCCACGTGTTAAAATGGAGCCCTCCTGGGTGCTGCCACGTATAGCAACACGGGATCACATAGACGGATCGAGTCAAACATTCCTCACTTTTAGTTAAGATAAAGGTAAAGCATTCGAACCATCTCTCCATGCCATCCCCTCCCCCCGCCCCCTCGCCCACCCCCTCCTCACCGCAACCCCCTGCGAGTTTTACAATCTCAGAGCTCACAGGAACAAAGTATTTACGTATGCATCCATGGAAACATTCCGCGTGTTAGTGCCTCCGTGTCTCCACCGGGGGTATCGGACGATCTCCATGCTAGGGAGGGCTATAAACTTGTTCCAAGCACCAAGGGGTAAAGAGCGAAGGGTAGGGAGGGTAGGGAGCACGTGGGTGGGAGGGAAAAGGGAGGGGTAAAGAGGGAGACGAGAGGGAGAGAGAGCGCGGAAAAGGAGAAAGGAAGAGGAAGAGTAGGGAGCAGGGGTTACAGACAGAGGAAGAGAATGATAAAGAGAAAGAAATATAAATGGGTAGAGGAGAAATGAGAGCGAGAGAAGGAGGGAAGGTCAGACAGAGAGAGGGAGAGAGAGAGAGAGAGTAGAGAGAGAGAGAGAGAGAGAGAGAGAGATATATATAAGAGAGAGAGAGAGAGAGAGAGAGAGAGAGAGAGAGAGAGAGAGAGAGAGATTACGTGTAGGGTTGTTTTGGATTAATTGTAAGTATGAATGAATTAATATCAAAACAAAAACAAGGCAAATTGTACAAAGCCATATAAGAAAGACATAAAATGTTACCTGTACTGTACAAAACACAGACACATGTGCACACGCGCGCGCGCGCGCGCGTGTGTGTGTGTGTGTGTGTGTGTGTGTGTGTGCGCGCGCGCGCGTGTGTGCGTGCATGCGAGCGCACTTGTGTACAGAAAACAAGAGAAGGCCACCTCCCCATCGCCCAGACAGATCACGAAATCGCACAAAGGGAAACAAGATAAAGATAGCGGAGGCTGCGTAATGGCCGAGCAGAGGCCGGGGGAGGGGGGGGGGCGCCGGGCAGGGAGAAAGGGAAGGGGGCGAAGGTGGGGGGGCAAGGGTGGAAGGCCGAGGAGGAGGTTGGAATAAGGAAGAGGACGGAAAAGGGGGGGGCGGGGCGATATAAGGCGTAATGAGCCCAGGGTCACTCGCGAGGGGCCATAAACAGTGTTAGACAGGCACTAATAAGCCGAAGGTTGGCGAGGGGGCAGACGGATGGCGGTCAGCGGAGAATACTAAGGAGGCGGAGGCTACTTAAATATCGGCCATTAAGGAAATTGAGTCATGTGTTCATTTAGCCTTTTGTGGGCGGAGACAGAGGGAGCTCGGGTAACTCTGGGTCATAGTTATGGAGGGTGTAGGTGCATGTGCTTGTGGTCATACACGATGGACATCCACATTTCGTTTTATCATATTTCATGCAGGGAAAGGATGCGTACATACGAAGATTCACACACGTGCACATTGTCAAAGGCAAATTTATATACATAATCACGTGCACACTCACGATGATAAACATACAAAGAGAAAAATCTTTACATACGAAAGTGCAGTATTATAAATGAATGCACAGGAAACAGGCACCGAAAAACATTTTCCAGCAATACGCATTTTTCACTATGCCGAGTGCAAGAAACAAGTGCGTTGCTGATACAGCTTTTAAGGTTTTGAGACGAGGAAGTGAGTGGGCGGAATGAGTCATTGGGAGATGATGATGCTTTGGCCAGAAATCAATAGGGGATGCATGCTGGGGGCAGAGGAGGAAAGGAGGGGAAAGGAGGAGGAACAAGGAAACGGAAGAGAAAGAAGGGAAAGAAGAGGGTATTGGCGAAAAATGTTTAGTAAAAAAGAGGAAAGAGAAGTGAAGAGAAGGTAAGTAGGTAAGATCTAAGAAACCGGAAGGAGAGAGATGAGAATAGGAAGAATTAAAAGACTGAAGAGAAAGTATTAATGAGAGATTCAGTAATGGAAAAAAGAAAAAGAAAAGGTTGATAACAAGGAAGGATGGAGGAGAGAAGCAATCATAAAAAAGAGGAAGAGAAACAAGAATAAGATGAGAGAGTGAAGAAAAAGATGAGAAAGGCATCAAACAGGATGCATAAAGCGACGAATAACGAGACTGAACCGAAACAAGAAAATAAGACAAAGAAAGAAAAAGTTTATTGAAAGGATAGAGAAGAAGAGAAAGAAAATGAAAGTGTTTGTGAGAAATCAGTGAGGTACAAGGATACGGAAAGGAAGTAGTGAGAGAGAGAAAAAAAGATAAAAGAAAGAAACGAAAAAAAACCAATGAGGTAAAGAAAAGTATAACAAAGAGGGAGAGAAGGAAGAGGAAACATTTTTATTTTCCCTCTCTCTTTTTTAAGGGAATCAGAACGAACAGAACGATTCCACAAGAACTTCAGAAAATATCTCGACATTTGGCCAAGAAAAAGAGAGAGAAAAAAAGCATTGAAATGGCCTCTCCCGTTTTAATGGCGATCGGATTACATTCAGAATTCGTATATGGCGTAAAAACCGTTCGCTGATTCTTCTAATAGCTGAGCCTGATGATGTCGACATTGCGGTCGAGTTCTTTCGTATGGCAGTAAAATGATACAGTTTGAGGCAAAGCATTGGTGTCGAAATCCTACAGGTTGTGTGATTCATTACTGACATTGTTTTGGTTCAGCTTTTGGCGATGCCGATGCTGGTTGATAATAGTGATGGTAGCAATAATAATAATAATGATAATAATAATAATAATAAAATAATAATGATATAATGATAATGATAATAATGACGATGAAAATATATGAAATCTTTCACACTTTGGAGTGAAAGCGGCCATATATAATAACGGCAACTATAATATTAATAATAGTGATGATAATATTGTTGATAATGATGATAAAAGACAACAACAATAGTAATGATGATTTTAGCAATGATAATTATGACGAGAATAATCATTATTACTATGACACTAATGATATTGTCATCATCGTTATGATTATCATTGTTAGTTTATATCATTTTCATCATTATCAATTCATCGGTCGGTTTGTTAGAATTGTGCGAGGCCCGACTCAAAGAGTATTCGTATACTTGGCATGCATAAATAAAGAAATAAATGCATATTTATCAGGCTACACATGCATATCAACCGGGCAAATATATAGTTAATGTATATCTATCAGATATATAGACAGATATGCCTTTATTTCTGTGTCTGTATTTATGAAAATTCATTGGGTTGAGCTTGGCACAATTTTAACAAACCGGCCGATATCACTAGTTTGACTATCAATGCTGATAGGGATAATCATATAATAAATGCAATAACATTATTAGCATTATCATGTTCTTCATGATCATAGCCTCGATGGTCCTTATTATGATCATATTCTTTGACTGTTTTATTATTATTATTATTATTATTATTATTATCATTATTATTGTTATTATTATTATTATTATTATTATTACTATTATTATTATTATTATTATTATTATTATTATTATTATTATTATTATTGCTATTATTATTATTATTATTATTATTATTATTATTATTATTATCATTATTATTATTATTTTCATGATCCTCACACGAGGGCGTGTGCTTCCAAGGGCATTTCTAAACCTGTTCCCCCAAAATACGTTTGTTAGATTTCTTGTTATCTGTATCATAAGCATCGATATGCTCACATTCATATACTCTACCTCATGAGAGCACTTTCGAACGCTCATACCTTTATCTATGCTACTACAACTATTACTATTACAGCTATTATTATTACTACTAGTAGCGTCGTTATTTTCTGCGCTCCAGGTTCTCTGCTTCAGTTACATTCCCATTACACAATTTCCCTTCGGTCAGTATTAAGCGAAAAGAAATCTGAGATGGTATAGTATTTTAGGAATAATATTTACTTGATATTGTATACACCAAAATATAGTGACCAAGAGAAACCGAAAAGATCTGAAAAGGGTGACCGTGTGAGCCCAACATGGAGGATGCGCTTCTGCCAGATTTGAGCAGAAACAATGTCGCGGACGCCATGTGTTTCTCTGCAGTGTGTAAAACGAAGCCCAAGTACATAAGAACTGGTATTAATTATGGAATGAAGAAACAAAATCGTCAGTTAACAGAGTATCTATAGAACGAGTTTTTACATCTGGCGTCATTGCATTTTTAAATCGTAGCATCATTGTTGACTGAGAACACCTGCATGGCCGTAATTGCTGCAAACGTCGCTCATCACTTTACAAACTCTATAATCAACTTTAAATTCCTTTAAGAGGAAAGAGGATTTTCACTTGTTTAGAAACGGAAATGTACAACTTTAGGTTGAAGAAATATATATCCGTAATATATAAAAAATAGTAAATTTACAACGATCTTCAGAGATCTAAGGACCAATGAGCAGCCGTGTTTCAAATGTGTTTAGGCTAGAGCAATCAGAGTTAAATGAACAGTCAATTGTAATAACAGTAGTGATAATCTTAATATTGATAACAAATTGATATAGAAAAGGAAGACAGATAAATGCAAAAAGTATAAATTATACGACAACTATTTACTGTAAGAATAAATGAAAGCATACTTAGAAGCATTTTAATGAACATGGAATCATATTATAAACGCGATATTAAGCGCTGTTTGTTCCCTTTAAGACTGCAGAGAATTGCATTTCAGTCTGTAGTGAGTTTTATGGAGAGTGGAAGAGAAAGAGAAAGAGATGAAGAGAGTGAGATGGAAGGGGGAATAGGAGAGAAAGAGAGAAAGAGAGAGAGAGAGAGAGAGAGAGAGAGACAGAGAGAAAGAGAGAGAGGGGGGGGGAGGAAGGAGAAAGAGAGAGAGAGAGAGAGAGAGAGAGAGAGAGAGAGAGAGAGAGAGAGAGAGAGAGAGAGAGAGAGAGAGAGAGGGGGGGGGGGGGGGGAGAGAGAGAGAGAGAGAGAGAGAGAGAGAGAGAGAGAGAGAGAGAGAGAGAGAGAGAGAGACAGACAGACAGACAGACAGATGGACGGACAGAGAGAGAGACAGACCGAGGAAAAGAGAGAGAGAGAGAGAGAGAGAGAGAGAGAGAGAGAGAGAGAGAGAGAGAGAGAGAGAGAGAGAGAGAGAGAGAGAGAGAGAGAGAGAGAGACAGACAGACAGACAGACAGACAGACAGACAGACCGACAGACAGACAGACAGACAGACAGAGGGAGAAGGAGATAGAAATAGATAGATAGAGAGAAAGAGTCAGTCAAAGTAGCAATGAGATTTGCTATCCTTTCTTATGACACCGTCCAGCATCTGACGTCATCACCCTCTCCGTGTCATCACAGCCTCGCTGACGTCACCGCCTTCACCCTACTCATCACACGTGTCATCACCCTCCCCGACGTCATCTCCTCCGCCATAACCCATGCCTGCTATCGCTATCTTGCCCTTATCACCCGGACGCAACAGCGATTTTTCTTCCGCGACGCCATAACAACTTCTGCAAGTTGCAACTACTTTTCTCCTTGAATCTGTCCCCTCCCCCTCCCATCCCCCAGGGGCTCTCGGGGCTCCCCCTGCCTACTATCTTCCTGTCTCTTCAGATTCCACACAATTAACTGAGACTTAAGAACTTACCCTTCACAGATTTTACACACGGACACAGGCGAACGTGCACAAGCAAAGAGACAAAAGGATATACATACATACAAAGATTATTTATATACATACATTCACATAAATACATACATACACACACACACACACACACACACACACACACACACACACACACATATATATATATATATATATATATATATATATATATATATATATATATATATATATATATATATATATATATATATATATATATATATATATATATATATATATATATATATATATATATATATATATATATATATATATATGTTTGTGTGTGTGTGTGTGTGTGTGTGTGTGTGTGTGTGTGTGTGTGTGTGTGTGTGTGTGTGTGTGTGTGTGTGTGTGTGTGTGTGTGTGTGTGTGTGTCCACAGAGAGTGTGTGTAAAACTAGGTAGGTAATGTCTATGTAAGCTACTTGGCTCCTAGCTGCATACTCCTTTTAAATCAAGGAAGCAAAGAAAAGCTTGTCCATGGGTATCTTTTTCTTGGGGGGGCGTCGTTGTCATAATTGGTCGTGGAATCTTCGCCGTCAATATGAGCGCCATCGTCTAGATCATCGTCATTATGCGGAAGGTGATTGATTCAGTGTGACGAAGGTTTGGATTCGAGATTTTGGCGTTGAGAGGGATCCAGGGACGGACGAAATTTTAGAAATTTAAAATTTCTAAATTTTAGAAATCCTCGCCTGGTGATTCGTAGAAATGGGTTTGCCAGGAAATTCATTTCCCATTGAACTTTTGTATGCCAATTATGGTCGGAAACTATGATTTAGGGAGCTTTTTCCCTGAGTCCTTTCTAGTTACCATTATTATGAAATTTATTATTATCATTATTAGTAGTAGTATTAGTATTATCACTACTATTATCACTATTGCTATTATTATCATTGTTTTTTTGTAGTAGTAGTGATATGATTATTATTATCAATATTTTTATCATTATCATTGTTATCAGTAGTAACATAATAATCATTATTATTGTTATTTTTGTTATCATTATCCTTGTATTATTACAAGGATTATTATCATTATCATTATTATTATCACTATCATTATAACTAACATTATAGTTATTATTATCATTATCATGTTATAATTATCGTCCTCCTCGTCATCATCATTATCATTGCTATTACCGTTATCATCAACATTATCATTATTTTATTCAATGTTCTATTGCTATCTACTTGTATCCCTTTCTTCATTATTTCTTTCATCCGGATTCGCTTGAATCCCGTGTGAACTGTAATTTGTTTGCAGTAGCTTGCGTTTGTGACAGTTCGGAGAATGA
>NC_091549.1:28294598-28297098 GCF_042767895.1 Penaeus vannamei
TATAGTGCTTCACGGAGGACGACCTGCCCATAACATATAGAATATAATGAGCTCACAACATGCGGAATCAAGAAGAAAACAGAAATGGCGGCGGTACTTTTGTCTACAGAGGAGAGGGAGAAGCAGAAGAAAAAGAAGATGAAGAAGAAAGAGAGGGAGAAACAGAAGAAGATGAAGAAGGAGAAGAAGAAGACGAAAAAGATGAAAAAGAAGATTATGTGATGAAGTCGCAATGGCTAACAAGGTATCAAAGAGAAAAATGTGTTGATTGGTGGTATACCATTCGTATCCGCCGGTGATTTTAGAGAAATCCTTCCTGTCACTAGTGGAGGAGAGAACAATGAGTTGATTTATCATATAAAAAGCAGCTATTTCTGGTCGTATTTGGTTAAATTGGAGCTAACTGAGAACGTTAGACTAAAGAAGATAGATGCCGCTAACGTTGCATTTGCAAAGAAGTTGCTGGCTATCAGTTCAAGTATGTGTAAAAGTAATTATCGATGAAAGTTTGGTGTTTAGGTCGCATCAAGAAAACAGTTGATTGAAATTGTGTACGATGGCAATGAATATAACATAATGAACAACGTCTACTTCAAAAAGCAGTCAATTATATCACCAACTAACGTTAATGTGGATGAAGTGATCATTATATATGACCAAATAAAGGGTAAAGAAGTGATTTATAAAAGTGAAGATCTACCAGTTGATGAAGAATCTATGTTTGCAATGGAATGAAAAGCCCCAATTTACCACTTCATGAGCTTAAACTGAAGGTTGGGTGCGTAATAATCATTCGTAACATAAATAGATTAATCGTTATGAACATACAGAAGAATATTATTGTGGGAAATATCTTAGGAAGCCTATGTGACGGTGAGCAATTGATCATACCATGAGTTACACTTGTATCTACGGATACAGCAGTGCACTTCAAAATAAAGCAATTGCCAGTTAAACTGAGCTTTGCAATGACTATAAACAAGTCACAGGGGAACACATTCGATAGATGTGGATTATTGTTGGATACAGCAGACTGCTCTCATGAACAGTTTTATGTTCACGAGTGACAAAGTGGGATTCTCTGATTATCTAAACTGGAACTACAAAAGGTACGGTCAGACTACTCATAAATTTCACTGGAAACAAGAGGTGTTCAGAAACTCGCTATGGATCCCGCAATCTTCTTCCTAACTGTTGGCGTTCTTTTATGATTTCGGAGTTCTAACCTTTCCTAGGAGGTAGTAAATTGATCCAGAATTCTACATTTCGAATATTCACAGGATCTGCGGTTTCAACTTGAAGTTGGCGGATTCACGTTTGTTTATATTTGTCAGTCAAATGAGAATCCATGATCAATGCTTTTGTTTTTAGTCTTTATTCGTATTTTAGCTTAAATCGGAATGTAAATGTTGATATAAAACTAAATATGAATAATTGTGAATAATTAAAAGTATATAATATTATTTATGCTTTAAAAAGGAAATACATGCATGCTATAGAGCCTCAATATGTGCAATTTTTCCATTCGTCCATCGATGGACGAGTAGGTATCCATTGCATTAAACGTGTGGGCGAAAGTCTAGTGGAATGAGTCTATCGGTGGGCAAATTCCATTAAAAATCGCTGGATTTCACGAATCTAGGGGTAGTCTGACCGTACCTTGAGGAAAACGGCGAAATAGCCACGAGTTGTTTGTAGACAAAATCATCACAACAGGAGAAGGGAACCTTGAGACAACACCGACAACACTTGGTCTCTTTGAAGGAGAGGTGGAGCACGGAACACTTACTATTCCTGAAAACGTTTCCAAACCAACAGAAGATGCAATTTAGATGATTTTACCAGACTAGACTACGACACTCTAGATTCACTGGAAATGTCACATTTTGGAAACTCGATAAGAACAACGAGAAACTCGAGATCTTCACCTTAATTAAGAGGATGAATGATGAAGACAGCAATGAAGGTCGTAGATCTAAACGCCGATTCGACGCAGGAAAGGACTATGATGGAGAAGAATCTGATGAAAGCGAACCGTCTAAGAAACAACATAAATCTGTAGACTCTTAGATAAATGAACCAATATTTGTATAACATGCCTCTTATTTCACATTTGTTAATATTGTAATGCATTAGGACGAAGCCCTAAGGGCGCGAAGTGCCCGCGAGCGAAACAAGCGAGCGCCGCAAGCTAAGCAACCTCTGTGTGTGTGTGTGTGTGTGTGTGTGTGTGTGTGTGTGTGTGTGTGTGTGTGTGTGTGTGTGTGCACATACAAACACACTTTACACATTCTCGATTGTATACACATATACGCGCGCACACATACACACAAAAACACAGATCACCTCTTGGGTGTCCTCGGGCTCATAGACCTCTTGGGCGTCCTTCTCGGGCTCATAGGACACCTCTTGGGCGTCCATCTCGGGCTCATAGACCACCTCTTGGACTTCCATCTCAGGCTACTGGACTATCTCAGGTTCCTCAGATCCTACCCTTATC
>NC_091549.1:28345820-28355820 GCF_042767895.1 Penaeus vannamei
TATATTGAAGAGAGAGAGAGAGGAAAGTCATATTGGAGAGAGAGAGAGAGAGAGAGAGAGAGAGAGAGAGAGAGAGAGAGAGAGAGAGAGAGAGAGAGAGAGAGAGAGAGAGAGAGAGAGAGAGAGAGAGAGAGAAAAGCAAAATTGCGAAACGAGAGAGAGGAAGGTAAAATTGGGAAGAGAGAGAAAAGAAGTTAACATAGGGAAGGGGGAAAGAGAAAGGTAAAAGTGGGAAGAGGGGGAATGAATATAAAAGCGAGAATAGAGAGAGAGAGGAAGATAAAAACTGGGAAGAGAAAGAGAGGAAGGTAAACTGGAAAGAGGAAGCGAGGAAGGCAACATTAGGAACAGGGAGAGGAAGGAAAACCTGAGTAGAGAGAGAGAGGAATGTAAATCGAGAAAAGAGAGAACTGAAGGTAAAATTGGGATGATTGAGAGAGGAAGATAAAAACTGGAAAGAGAAAGAGAGGAAGGTAAACTGAAAAGAGAGAGAGTAAACTAAAAGTAAAACTGGAAAGAGGTAGGGAGGAAGGTAAAACTGAGGGGAGAAAGAGAGGAAGCTACGGTTGAGAAGGAAGAGAAATAGGAAAGTTAAAGTGAGAAGACAGAGAGAGAGGAAGCTTCAATAAGAAAGAGAGAAGAGAGGAAGGTAAAGCTGGGATGAGAGAGAGGAAAATAATTAGGAGAGAGAGAAAGGTAGAATTGGAAAGAGAGGGGAGAGAGAGAAAGGTAGAATTGGAAAGAGAGAGGAGAGAGAGAGAGAGAGAGAGAGAGAGAGAGAGAGAGAGAGACTGAGCGAGAGAGAGAGAGAGAGAGAGAGAGAGAGAGAGAGAGAGAGAGAGAGAGAGGGAGAGAGAGAGAGAGAGGGAGAGAGAGAGAGAGAGAGAGAGAGAGAGAGAGAGAGAGAGAGAGAGAGAGAGAGAGAGAGAGAGAGAGAGAGAGAGAGAGAGAGAGAGAGAAAGGAAGAAAAATGGCAAATAGAGAGAGATAGAAGATGGTTGGGAAGAGAAGAGAGGAAGGTCAAATCGGAAAGATAGAAAGAGGAAGGTAAAATTTGGAAGAAAAGATAAAAGGAGGGTATAAGTGGGAAGGAAGAAAGAAGGTAACTTGATATGAAAGAGAGATGAAGATAACATTGCGAAGAGTTGAATTTTTTGCGTTATCCAGGGTGAGGCGAACCTTCTACCGCGACTCCCAAAGAGACCTTCATCTGCCCGGCCTCAGCCTGCCCTCCACGGGGGATCTGCTTTCTCCGTCGCCTTCTTCGCCCTCTAAACTGCAGGGTTATCTTAGCCGGGTAAACACTCCGCCGCAACCTCCCTCTACCTCGAAGGTGGGCGCCTGCGCTATAACGTGTGCTTCCTTTCATGAGCAGTGCCTTAGTGGGGCCGGTGTCAGGCCTACTAAGCGTCTTTCTCAACATAAATACGTTGAATTTGGGGGTACAGCAACAACGCCCTCTTCTGCCATCAAGCTGTCACGGGTGGATTGGTCAGCTGCGTGATGTTCGCGCCCGCGCCCGCGCTGCCGAATTTCAACCAGAACCGTATTTTTTCTCCTGTCGACGGTCTCCTCGCTCCCCACATCCCTGTGCCGGCCACCCATCTCAGGGACTGATCCTTCGACTGACCTCATCTGCACTGTCATACACACACACACACACACGTGTGTGTGTGTGTGTGTGTGTGTGTGTGTGTGTGTGTGTGTGTGTGAGTGTGTGTGTGTGAGTGAGTGAATGAGTGAATGAGTGGATGTGAGTATGAGAGAAAGAGTGAGTTAATGAATGAGTGTGTGTGTGTGTGTGTGTGTGCGTGTTTATGGATGTGTGTATGCATAGATATATATATAGATATATATATATACATATATATATGTATGTATATATATATATATATATATATATATATATATTTATATATATTTATATATATGTATATATAGATATATATATATATATATATATATATATATATATATATATATATATATATATATATATATATATATATATATATATATATATATGAAAGACGGAATAATGCCCGGGCCGCATTGATATCATGCATATATTAACCTCTCCGATCGGGATTCAATCCCTCGCCGCCTTTGCAAGATATTGCAAGACGGTCGGTCACTCTGTCCACTACACCACCACCCACAAAAGGAGTGTGCAACCAGGTGCCAACTGGCTCCATGGACATGACCTAACTACTCATACATGAGTAAGTATAGCGAGATTTTACACACACTCCCCGTGGACATTCGGGACTAAACGCGATGAAACGGACAGCATAAACCCTAGCTTGCCGTGAGAATGTTACAAATCTTGTCAAAACTTGAGAGAACGAAACAAAACTTGAAGCGACCGAGAGATGCCGGGGAATACACATGCTTCCAATCACACTACGAGCTGCCCTCAAGTGTTAACAAGGCCTACTATGTACTGTTACGCTTTGTTACGTCCATCCCATTTCACTACGGTCTACTAAGTTTCTCATCTGCACCGTATCTTCCGTGGATTTTTTTGGGGAAATAAAATATTCTGAACCGGCGCCCACGGTAATCACGGCATGTCACGTTTACCGATGCCGTTCTCCCGCGTTATATCACGAGCTTCCACGTCCATCACAGTAACCTGAAACGTGGTTGCTGTGACCGCAGGGGACAGTGTAAACCTAGCATAACACTTTTAGGTGCCACAATGAAAATATGTGGCTTCAAAATGCCCTAAGGAATTTAAGCCGATTCATTATTATTGATATGTTAATAATACTCTACTTTCATTCAAAACTAAAGAGGAAGTCAAAAAGTTCTTGAAATATCTCAAGAACCAGCATCCTAACATCAAATTCACATGTGAAATTAAACATAATGGCCATTTCCCTTCTTAGATATTCATAGGGGCAAGAATTCCTATCTAGAGAACATCAACTTGGTCTCACCACAAAATTTATCTTATACATACCAATAAAATACAATTTAATTTCAATTTCAATCTACAAAACTTTTAAGATTTGCAAGGCTTATTTGATTTTCTCTAAAGATAATGATGTCATTACTAATGGAGTGACAAAGAACATGTTTCCCATTAACATAATTGAAAGGAACATTAAGAAAACTCCCAATAGATTTTAAACTGTACACAAAGATTTAATTTATGTAACACTACCTTACCTAGGAACTACCAATTACAGCCAAGAAAGACAAATATCAAATCTAATTAAAACTCATTATCCCACTGTCATTCTTATGATTGCATACACAGCTCCCCTTTCCATTGGTAATTTATTCAAATTCAAAGATAAAATTCTCAAACCTCTACGTTATTCAAATTTCTATAAATTCCCGTGCTGTAGCTGTAATGCTACTTGCAGAGGGAAAAAACCCGTAGCCTTTTCACGCCCATTGAAGAACATATAGGTTTCTCATTACTTATTATAAACTAAGTAGACCAACAAAATCCTCAATCAGAAGTTATTCTGATTTTTAAAAAACATTCCTTTTCTACAGAGGGTTTTGAAATCCTAGACTCATTTCAATTTGATCTTGACCTTAATATTTTAGAGAGCTTGTGGATTTGAAAGGAAAGGGAAATAAAGAAAATAAAAATAAAAAAGAAAGAAAAATGAATATTTCTCTTTCACAGACAATGAACTTCTCAAATGAATAACAACCAATTATTATTTCAATTTTCATAAATACCATAGTCCCTTACATTTATTGGATTTTTTTTTTTTTTTTTTTTTTGACGATAGATTTGGTTTAATAGACAATCGTTCCCTTTCATTGTGTCACGGCGGCACATGATGGGCGTCTCCTTACTGCGGAGCTTTTTGTCCATAGATTTTTATTATTTTTATGGTTAATGATATTGTAAAATCATCCTTTCTTTCTCCCTTTAACCCTTTAGCATATATAGTAATCAGCAACTCGGTAAAAGATTAGGATCATGATATGACAAAATAGTCATAGTAGTTCTGTCTGAAGGTTCTAGATTCAAATCATAAAATCTTTGTTACATGGTTCACATTTTCTGTCACATTTTTGATAATTTTGCTATACACGTCATTGCATATAATGTCTATGATAATATATATTAACTGTAAATATCTTAATTATGATAAAATTTGTGATATCTCATTTTCTAAAATTAAAGTTTAGCATTTTCTTAATAATTCAAATAATTTACATTGCTCTCAATGAAATCTGTATTAATTATGATTTTCTGATGTACATTGCATTTGTTTTGCTCATTATGTTCTAAGCCTAACCTAGGTAATTATTGACTTCATTTTTCTTCACTGGTGTTTTATTTTTTCTCTCTTAATACTCTGTCATTTATTGTTTTATATAATATTTATATGTGCATTTCATATCAATCTTAATATTAATATTTTAAGGATTTATCATCCTGTTTTACAGCTAAAGTTTTGACAATGATGATGTTAATTGCTATGATAATGACAATACTTTCGCTGGTAATGATAACATAATAATTACAGCGCGAAAAAATACATATAGACTAAATTTAGTGAAACGTCAGATAACTGTTCAGTAAAGATTTTTTTTTTTTTTTTTTTTTGTTAACACAGCAGAGTATTTTGCCATTCATGCTGATGATTATATATATATATATATATATATATATATATATATATATATATATATATATATATATATATATATATATTACTCTTTCTCTCTCTCTCTCTCTCTCTCTCTCTCTCTCTCTCTCTCTTTTCTATTCAAGTAGCCGAGTTGCATTCCTTTCTTGCTGACAGACGCTCTTTCCGTCCCAATGGACTAATGACTGCTTCCATTATTTAAAAAAAACAGGATTTATTTTTATTTTTCTCCGTTGCCATTTAAACGAGAGAGAACGAGCGAGCTTTCAACGCCAATAAAGGACTGATGTCACAACTCGCTGTATATATTTATTCATCTCTTGATCCTTAAAGTATTATGTTTCTCGGTGCAGAGTATTGTTTCTCGGTCTTTTTATTTCTCTGCCATTATTTCTTTTTATAGTTCGCTGCTGTGATCTCTTTTTTTAAACAGATCTCTTACACCATTTGTTTTCTTTGACTTGTTCTCAGTACTTGCCCACAGTGATTCTCTATGTTTTGCTGTGCTAGGACTTCTATTTCCTGTCTGTGATAACACATTTCTATGCTATCTCTCTCTCTCTCTCTCTCTCTCTCTCTCTCTCTCTCTCTCTCTCTCTCTCTCTCTCTCTCTCTCTCTCTCTCTCTCTCTCTCTCTCTGCCAAAACCTGGCTCGAGGCCAAAGAAAAACGATACGAGAGTGTCATGTCAGAATCTACAACGCCTCTGAAAATATATCGAGCGAGGAAACTCCAGCTCTTGGTCTAACAACCATGTTGTGATATTTTAGACAAAGAGCTAAACTTTGGCGGGACATGGTTATTTGCACACACACACACACACACACACACACACACACACACACACACACATACACACTCACTCACTCACACTAACACACACACACACTCATTCATTCACTCACTCACACACACACACACACACACACACACACACACACACACACACACACACACACGCACACACACACACACACACACACACACACACACACACACACACACACACACACACACACACATATATATATATATATATTATATATATATATATATAAATATATATATATATAATTTCACAGGACATAGGCCTTTCTCAAATCATAATCGAAAGCTTGTTTGCAGTGCCACCCTCGCCTGACTGGGTGCCATCGCCAATCAATGGCGGTCCAACGGTGCCACATGAGACACAGCAGCGACTTCGCCTGCGACGCCTGCGTTTGACATCGCCGTGAGATCGGGCGTGGGCCAGCAGTCGGAGCGCTGGCATTCGGGAACTGCCGCGGCGGGGATTTAAACCACGGGGGTCGAGTCCAGTGCATTAACCACTGGGCCATCGCAGTAGGCATATAGGCATGTACAAACACACACACGTAAAGATGAAAGAAAATGGATAAATAGATGAATATATGGACATAAATGTATATATATTTATATATAAATATATATATAGCGCACGCGCGCACGTGTGTGTGTGTGCAAGGTCTATATAAGTACTTATATAGACCTTGTGTGTGTGTGCGTGCGCGCGAGAAAGAGAGACTGTGAGTGTGCTCGGTTCTGGGAAGTTATACGAACGACATTTTTCTATGCGATCTTTCTAGTATAATTAAGTTGAATGATAGTATGATAAAACAAGAACAGGGATAAAGACAATAAGAGAAGGGAGAGCGGCAGGGAAGGAGCAGCAGCGGGCCCGCCCACACACATGGTCGCGCCCGAGTCCGGCCCGGGCGAAGGCGAACGGCGCGCACTTAATGATTCGAAATAAGATCTTTGTCATGGTGAAGCCGCGAACTGTGATGTCCCAGAGAGTGACAAGGACTATATTGACTATTGCGCGGCTGCCTCTGCTCACCTCATTCGAATTGCCGCAGGAGTTTCAGGTGTGTGGAAAGGGCTGCTGTAACATTAGTAACAACACCAGAGGTGATATTTGATGAATATATAAAACTAGTAGTATCAGTAGTAATCATGACAATATTAATAGCAGTGCTAGTAAACGCAGTAAGACCCAACATTAGAAAAAAAAAAAGAAAAAAGTTAGTCATAATAATCAGTAACTGAAATGCTGATGTAATCTACGCAACAATAACGACAGCATTCACTCTGACGACAATAGTGTAAGCAATAACAGTAACAACAGCATTAGCAATTACATGATAACAGTGTTAATGTCGATAGTAATAAATGCAAGACAATTAAACCTCAAATAGCACTAACAGTTAAACACATCGTTATCATCGTAACAAACTTTCAGATAGAAAATGATTATTTACAGGACAACATTTTCGTATTTTCAAAGTTGGGATGGCTAAACTATACTTGAATTAATGGAGAAATATGTACATTTATTCATGATATTCTTATTATCCATTTACCTGTTGTTTTTATTCTATCTGCCTGTCTGTCTCCGTTTCTGTCTGTCTGTCTATCTGTATTTGTCCCTTGATCGATCTATTGATCGAATTATCTATATACTAATGATTCTGGCTGGGTGTTGTGAAATATATATATATATATATATATATATATATATATATATATATATATATATATATATATATATATATATATATATATATATATATAATACACACACACACACACACACACACACACACACACACACACACACACACACACACACACACACACACACACACACACACACACATTATAAACGTTTCCGTATTGACCCTTCTAATATATTTTATTAGACATATTTCAGGACAATAAATCATTGAAACACGAATATGAAAATCTCTGTGCAGTGATTTAATTTATTGCCAAAGGCAAACTATTTGGCACGTGGAACATTAGGCTTTAGATGTGTGGACCTCCGAGCGAATTAGTTCTCCCCCTTTGCAAATGAGCAATTGCATTTTTGCTTAGAACAACAACTATCGAAAAATATTTAGATATTATTTTTCTTGTTACCAGGTGTGTGTGCGTACCTGTGTGTGTGATCTTATGTGTGTGTCCAATACATCCCGCATATGAACTTGATATAATTTGTAACGTTTTTTTTTAACGTTGCTTACTAACCTTTTGTATAATTTCAAGACATGGCTTATAATGGGATTTCATGCACCTGTCCTTTCTCATGAACATCCATTCAAGTGGTAGGTAGCAGAAGAATGCGAACAGGCACAAAGGTGACACTCCTGTAAGAGTGCAGGCATCTGTACTTATGTGTGTGCGCAAGCAATCAAGTTTCCGTATGTGTGTGCGTGAACATGTATGCATGTATGAAAATCATCCTAATAGCAGTCTCCACAACGGGCTTGGCTGCACGGAATGCAGCAGGGCAGAGCAAGCGTGCATTACTTTGGTAAAATCTCCCCATGCGTCATCATCCATTATAACGCTGTATAGCATGAGCTCGCTGAAAATTTTTTTTCGCCCTTCCGTCTGATATTCAACAAAGGGATAAGGTGATCGTATTACGTTTCATGATGCTTCTTTATGTAGACTGGTTATATTAATTTAGCTTATATCCATCTTAATTCGCCATGGTTCTGTAAAGAAGAAAAAAAATAACGTAAACTGCTGTAATAAAAAACCTGAAACTTTTAAAAATACTTGTACTTATATTTCTGATTTTTTTCTTTTACATATCTGTTATTTTCATTTTTTCCTTGTTATAAACTTTGCTATCATTTCTGTAAAGGTTGTTTACACATCATAATCTTCACCATCATGACACGTTACTTTTCATCACCTTTATTAACATCTTTATTATTGTAATCATTACCACAATCATCATTGTTATTACTGTAATAGTTACTACAATTATTATCGTCGCTTTTATTACTATTTGTCTCATTATCTTTGTTATTCTAATCATAGTTATAATCAGCATCAAGATCACTTTCCAGAGCATTATCACCGTACAAATCCATCAGCGACAATATAAGCTCAAATAATCCTTATATTATTTCAGCAATACGTTCAAAGGTTCCGAAGAAAGCGTTTGAGAAAAGCGACCTTCCTTTGATATCTAAGAAGCAAAAGTGATATCGTATTGTAAACATACGTGTTTATACGAACTCCGACATGTGTGTTTTACGGCCCGGGCTGGTTTGTGCGCGCGGGAACGCTCTTTGTGATGTGATAAAGTATTATTTTGATGACCATGAAATTTCGAAAATACCTTTAGTTCTGGACGATGAACATACGTGCCATCTGCCCTTGTTTGGAAAATTTTCCTTCAGGAGCTCTCTTCTTTTGTTCAGATCATGGATTTATTATATTCATCTACATCTTTTGTTGTCGTTGTGTGTGTGTGCGTGTGTCCAAATTAGGAATAAATGAATAAATCAATACCCATTTTTTTCGGTTGTATACTGAGTAAATAAGATTAAAATGATAATCATGGTCAAACTATAATAAAGTTGATAATCATATTGATGATAATAATGATAGTGACACTACTACTTTTACTACTTCTGCCATTTATAACAAATGCAAAATATGAGAAAAAATAAGAATAACTATTACAATGATAATGAAACTATAATAGTGATAATAATGATTATAATAATTGGAATAATAATTAAGATAATAATGATGCTGATGGTAATGATAAGAACAACAATAACAAAGATGAGAATAATGACAATAATGCACAAGATAATGATTATAATGATAATGCTAACAGCAACAAATGTAATGATAATGATGATGGTAATGATAGTCAAAATGATAATAACAATAATAATGACGATTAATTCATAAGAATGATAATAATTATTATTATTATCATTTCTATTATTATAATTATACTGATGATAATATCGATAATGATTATTATGGTGATGAAGATTTTGATAATAATGACATTGATAATCACAAGTAGCACCAGTAATAATAATAGTAATAATGATAAAAATAATAGTGATAATAATAGTAATTATAAATATGATAATAATAATCATTATAATAATGGTGATGATGATGATGATGATGATGATGATGATGATGATGATGATAACAACAACAATAGTAATAATAACAAAGGTCATTATTATTACTATCAGTATTAATGATGATTATAATAAAAATAATGTAGTAGTAAAAGTAATGCTAAAATAGAAATAATAACAGCAACATTAATATAAATAAAAATACCAACACCACCAACAACAGGTAGTAGCAGTAATGATAATGATAATAATTATCTGATAATGATAATGGAAATTATCATTATTAAAAGGAATAAGAATATTAATAATAAGAATTCACAGGGAAACGATCTGTGTCTGTAGAGGCTGATTTTGCACATTGTCCAGTCTATGCTTGCGTTGGAAAATGTTAATGTAAGTAATCAGCCTTTCCTCAATCTTGAGTTAACAGGCCCCGCCATACTTTACA
>NC_091549.1:28360820-28363320 GCF_042767895.1 Penaeus vannamei
TTAATTCATAAGAATGATAATAATTATTATTATTATCATTTCTATTATTATAATTATACTGATGATGATAATATCGATAATGATTATTATGGTGATGAAGATTTTGATAATAATGACATTGATAATGACAAGTAGCACCAGTAGTAATAATAGTAATAATGATAAAAATAATAGTGATAATAATAGTAATTATAAATATGATAATAATAATCATTATAATAATGACGATGATGATGATGATGATGATGATGATGATGATGATAACAACAACAATAGTAATAATAACAAAGGTCATCATTATTACTATCAGTATTAATGATGATTATAATAAAAATAATGTAGTAGTAAAAGTAATGCTAAAATAGAAATAATAACAGCAACATTAATATAAATAAAAATACCAACACCACCAACAACAGGTAGTAGCAGTAATGATAATGATAATAATTATCTGATAATGATAATGGAAATTATCATTATTAAAAGGAATAAGAATATTAATAATAAGAATTCACAGGGAAACGATCTGTGTCTGTAGAGGCTGATTTTGCACATTGTCCAGTCTATGCTTGCGTTGGAAAATGTTAATGTAAGTAATCAGCCTTTCCTCAATCTTGAGTTAACAGGCCCCGCCATACTTTACAGCTTGCGATTAAACCAATAATCTTTGTGAGAATCCCCCAAAGTCTCAGGGACTCCCTTAGCGAGGTCGATGTAGGCTGCAAGCAGTACAAGACCAAACTCAAGACAGTGTTCTACAATGACTTGAACCGCTAGGATATGGTCTATTGTGGACTTGCCAGGAGTGAATCCAGATTGCTTCGGTCTTTGGTGCCTTAGTAGGTGGTTGCGAATCCATTTCAGAAGAATGTAGGCTAAAACCTTGGTACACTGAGCAGTGTGATACCACGGTAGTTGCTACAGTCCCAATGATCCCCTCTCTCTTTCCAGAGAGGGATGACTACGCTCCTCAACAGGTCCGGAGGAATGGAACCTGTGCCATAAGTTCACATCCACCCTTTAGCAAATCAGTCTGATCCCAGTGCACGAAGGAACAGTGCAAATCATGATTCAGTCGAGCCACACAACACACATCTTTGGCCTCCAGTGTCACCAAAGAGATGAAATTCTGCCTTGTCCTCGGACATTCGCCCATAGACTCATGTGCTGCATTGCTCAAAGGAGGTGGCTGTTCTTATCACTGAGATCAGCTCCGGCTTGCCGCAGTGCTTACATTCTATGACAACCATGTCTTTAAGAATTAACAAGCGCATGGGTAACCAAGTCTTAGTCTGTGCAATATGACTTCGGTACCTCTTTTTACATTTGGAGGAAGTGCCAGTGGCTCGTAGCCTGTGGCGTCTGAGTGCCATCTGAGTGAGTTTGTGGTGTTTTCTCTGTGTATACCCCTCTCCCCGGCATTTCCATTTATAAAGTGCGCTGCCAGTGAGTTTGTATCTTGGGGAGGATAACGACAATGATTATGATGATAATAATGATAATAATAATAACGATGTTAAATAATATTAGCTCTGATAGCGATAATGAATGATGATAATAATGACAATAATAGTAATAATAATGATGATGATGTTAATAAAAATGATAGTGATAATACTAGTAATGATGATAATAATACTAATAGTAATGAAAATAATAAATTTAGTAGAATGAATAAGAACAAAATATATAATGATAACATTAACCATGACAATGATATTAATAGTAACAATAATAATCATCATTACAATAATATTAATAATAATCATAACAATAATGATGATGATAATCAAATAAAAAATGATAATGATAAAATTGATAATGATTATGATAATGATAAAATTGACAATGATTATAATGCTAAAATTGATAATGATTATGATAATGATAAAAATAATTATAGCAATAATACTAATGAAAATGATAAAAATGATAGTGACAATGAAAGTGAAAATTATCGTAATAACGATGATGATAATGATGATGATGATAATGATAATAATGATAATAAGCAATAATAACAGCAATAATGATAATGGTATCGACAATATTGATGATAGTAATACTAACAATAACAATAATATTCATGGTTATAATGGTAACGATACTGGTGATTATAATAAAAGTAGTAATAGTAATAGAAAAAATAATGATGATCATAAAAATAATAATTCAGTCACTGATAATGATAATAGTGATGAGAACAAAACTAGGAATGATAATTATTAAAAATGATAAAATTAATAGGAGTAGTAATGATAGTAATGAAAATCATGATTATAATAGTAATAATAATAACAATAAACGTATCAACAACAAGAAATAATAAAAATGATAATGATAATAGTAATAGTAATAATGATAAAATTTAATGAATATAACAATGGCAACGATAATAATAATAGTAAATATAATAACATGAATAATGATAATGATTTTAATAATAAAAGTAATAGTAATAATAGTAAGCATAATGATATTGATAATGATAATGACAATG
>NC_091549.1:28365820-28368320 GCF_042767895.1 Penaeus vannamei
TAATGATAATAATAATAATGATAATAATGATAATGGTGAGGTTAATAATAATAATAATAATGATAATAATAATAATAGCAATAATAATAATAGTGATAATAATAACAATGATAATGATAATAATGACAATATTGATGATGATAATGATAATGATAAAATTTATATAATGATGATAATAAAGATTATACTACTACTACTACTACTACTACTACTAATAATAATAACAATAATAATAGAAAAATGATAATGATAATGATAATAATAATAAAGTTGATAATCATATTGATGATAATAATGATAGTGACACTACTACTTTTACTACTTCTGCCATTTATAACAAATGCAAAATATGAGAAAAAATAAGAATAACTATTACAATGATAATGAAACTATAATAGTGATAATAATTATTATAATAATTGGAATAATAATTAAGATATTAATGATGCTGATGGTAATGATAAGAACAACAATAACAAAGATGAGAATAATGACAATAATGCACAAGATAATGATTATAATGATAATGCTAACAGCAACAAATGTAATGATAATGATGATGGTAATGATAGTCAAAATGATAATAACAATAATAATGACGATTAATTCATAAGAATGATAATAATAATTATTATTATCATTTCTATTATTATAATTATACTGATGATGATAATATCGATAATGATTATTATGGTGATGAAGATTTTGATAATAATGACATTGATAATGACAAGTAGCACCAGTAATAATAGTAATAATGATAAAAATAATAGTGATAATAATAGTAATTATAAATATGATAATAATAATCATTATAATAATGACGATGATGATGATGATGATGATGATGATGATGATGATGATGATAACAACAACAATAGTAATAATAACAAAGGTCATCATTATTACTATCAGTATTAATGATGATTATAATAAAAATAATGTAGTAGTAAAAGTAATGCTAAAATAGAAATAATAACAGCAACATTAATATAAATAAAAATACCAACACCACCAACAACAGGTAGTAGCAGTAATGATAATGATAATAATTATCTGATAATGATAATGGAAATTATCATTATTAAAAGGAATAAGAATATTAATAATAAGAATTCACAGGGAAACGATCTGTGTCTGTAGAGGCTGATTTTGCACATTGTCCAGTCTATGCTTGCGTTGGAAAATGTTAATGTAAGTAATCAGCCTTTCCTCAATCTTGAGTTAACAGGCCCCGCCATACTTTACAGCTTGCGATTAAACCAATAATCTTTGTGAGAATCCCCCAAAGTCTCAGGGACTCCCTTAGCGAGGTCGATGTAGGCTGCAAGCAGTACAAGACCAAACTCAAGACAGTGTTCTACAATGACTTGAACCGCTAGGATATGGTCTATTGTGGACTTGCCAGGAGTGAATCCAGATTGCTTCGGTCTTTGGTGCCTTAGTAGGTGGTTGCGAATCCATTTCAGAAGAATGTAGGCTAAAACCTTGGTACACTGAGCAGTGTGATACCACGGTAGTTGCTACAGTCCCAATGATCCCCTCTCTCTTTCCAGAGAGGGATGACTACGCTCCTCAACAGGTCCGGAGGAATGGAACCTGTGCCATAAGTTCACATCCACCCTTTAGCAAATCAGTCTGATCCCAGTGCACGAAGGAACAGTGCAAATCATGATTCAGTCGAGCCACACAACACACATCTTTGGCCTCCAGTGTCACCAAAGAGATGAAATTCTGCCTTGTCCTCGGACATTCGCCCATAGACTCATGTGCTGCATTGCTCAAAGGAGGTGGCTGTTCTTATCACTGAGATCAGCTCCGGCTTGCCGCAGTGCTTACATTCCATGACAACCATGTCTTTAAGAATTAACAAGCGCATGGGTAACCAAGTCTTAGTCTGTGCAATATGACTTCGGTACCTCTTTTTACATTTGGAGGAAGTGCCAGTGGCTCGTAGCCTGTGGCGTCTGAGTGCCATCTGAGTGCGTTTGTGGTGTTTTCTCTGTGTATACCCCTCTCCCCGGCATTTCCATTTATAAAGTGCGCTGCCAGTGAGTTTGTATCTTGGGGAGGATAACGACAATGATTATGATGATAATAATGATAATAATAATAACGATGTTAAATAATATTAGCTCTGATAGCGATAATGAATGATAATAATAATGACAATAATAGTAATAATAATGATGATGTTAATAAAAATGATAGTGATAATACTAGTAATGATGATAATAATACTAATAGTAATGAAAATAATAAATATAGTAGAATGAATAAGAACAAAATATATAATGATAACATTAACCATGACAATGATATTAATAGTAACAATAATAATCATCATTACAATAATATTAATAATAATCATAACAATAATGATGATGATAATCAAATAAAAAATGATAATGATAAAATTGATAATGATTATGATAATGATAAAATTGACAATTATTATAATGCTTAAATTGATAATGATTATGATAATGATAAAAATAAT
>NC_091549.1:28415820-28418320 GCF_042767895.1 Penaeus vannamei
TGACACTGAAGGGGGAGAGTTTTCATTAGAGATATCTTCGCTGAATGAGAATCATTCTGCCTTAGTCCAGATTTCTTTGGATATATAAGTAATGAATCTGACTAGCATACTTTACTGCACAGCGCCATTTTCTTAACAAATTATATTGCATTTACCTGGGAGACGCCACGACAAAATGAGTTTCCTCCGAGAACATATCGCACTGTATGGAAGGCAATCAAAAGAGCCTTTCTCCTATGACGTCATGCTTTGTTTACCTGTCGACCATATTAGCTTGTCAGTCACGGGATCGAGGGGGGACTATGACATTTTATCTCTCCCCGACATTCTCCCGCGGGAAGAAAATTACGGCGGGAAACAGAAGGGAAAGGAGGGAAATATGCAATGACTGGCGATGTCTCTAACAGAGATGGATAGGACTCATACAGCTGAGTGTGATCATGATTTTGTTTGTGTTTTTGTACAATCCGATGATTGCTTGTTTAGTCAATTGTCTTGCAGATGTTTGTTATCAAATGCCATTTACTAGACAGTATAATATGAAAATCATATAACGTGATTTTACACGACAGCGATGTATGTAGCATATTGTAAAACAATAGAATAGGATACTACATTTTAAATATAATGGCCAGAGCCGAAAAAAACTGTTACGACATAACATTTGGTATCAAATGAATAATCTAATCAATTGTGAACTCAAAATGATCAACAGTTTCGGCGACACCAGTCCCTAAGCATCGCCACGGAACGAATTCGAATTTCCCGGGTAAGCGAGGGAAGCGCTGATGACGTCACAAGCGCACTCCCCCTCCCGAGTCCCGTCGCCTGATCAGCTCCTGAAGAAATGTCTGCAGCAGATTCTCTCATTCGTTTTTTCACTCATTCCCTCGTGTCCTTTTGTCTCTGACGTTCATTCATTCACTCACTCTCTCTACTTCTCTCATTTATTCAATCTTCACTCCGCCTCGATTTTTTTTCTTTTCTCTCCTTTAGACTTTTTCATTCACTCTATTTAATCCTTTCTTTTATTCTCTTTCACTCTCTCCAATAATAATAATGATAATGATCAAAATAATAATGACAATGATGATAATGATAATGATAATAATGATAATAATCATGATAATGAGAAGGATGATAATAATCATGATAATGAGAAGGATGATAATAATAATAATGAGATTAATAATGATAATAGTAATATTAATCATGATAACAATAATAATAATGGTAATGATATCATGATGATGATAATGATGATGATGATGATACTAATGATGATGATGATACTAATGATGATGATAATGATGATGACGATGATACTAATGATGATGATGATACTAAGGATGATGATGATGATACTAATGATGATGATGATGATGATGATAATAATAATAATAATATTTATAATAACAACAACAATGGTAATAGCAGCATTAATGATGGTAATAATGACAATGATGATAATAGTAATAATAAGAAAAAATAACATTTAAAGAATAATGTTACTACTAATAATAATGATAACAAAAAAGATAATAAATACATTATAATAATAAATAAACAACAATAATAAATAAATGAACAATGATAACAATTTTTTTTTTACAAATAGCAATAATAATGATGATAATAACAATGATATTAGTAATGATAATGAAAGTAATGATACTAATAACCATAATGATGATAATAATAATAATAATAATAATGACAACAATAATAATAATAAAAGTAATGATATAGCAAACAGTGATAATGAACACAATAAAAATAATCATTCTCATAATTAAAATACTAATAATGATAATGAAAATGATAATGATAATGATAAAAATGATAATAATGATGGTAATAACAATGATAATAACAACTAGAAGCACTATAGAGCTCAAACCTCCGGCGTCACTAAGTCACAATTGCAATGATCGCACTCGAACAAATACATTAAGATCAGCTTTTTCTCAAGTACAGTGGTGACGTCCGTAAACGTACCCTCCTTAGCGGACGCAATAAGGGTAATGTGATAGTCATAAATAACCCTATTTTTAGGGGTGACTGAAGCAATCCTTGAAAAATTCCCGGATCTGGATCATGATCTGATCACCACCAAAATTTAATGACACACCTCTGGTAAAAATGAATCGATAAATAAAAATCTGTCCATAACTCTTTGAGCTCTCCTGTTAATCAACTAACTAACCGATTAACGCTAACAAAAAGATAGCCTTGGCGGCGGTTATAATGATAATAATAAAGATAATAATACTAATACAAGCACAACTGCAGTGACAATAATGATAATAATAATAATGATTAAGATAATGATAATAATAATAATTATTATTAAGATAATGATAATAATGATAATCATTATTATTATTATCATTATTATTATGATGATAATAATTATTATTATCATAATGATAATAATAATAATAATAATAATGATAATAACAATAATAATATTATTATTATTATCATTATTATTATTATT
>NC_091549.1:28461725-28464225 GCF_042767895.1 Penaeus vannamei
CTTTAGCTCTACCTGGCCTGGCCTGCCAGCCATAACCGGTTGCAGCGATCGACAGCTTTCGGGCGATGCAACACGACGAGCAATCTACTTAAAGCACTTGCATGGAAGGGAGCTTCGGCTAGACTGCTATTGCTTGCGGCTGCTTGGGACTGCTTGCTCCGGATATACGTTGGATTCGATCAGGTTGTCTGGCTCCGCGGCCGGTGGATCAGCTCGGCTCCCGCTCGTATCTTTTTCTCTCCATCGTGAGACAGGCGCCCATGCCTAATGATGATGACATTAACGGTAATGATAAAAGAGATAACAGCGATAATAAAACTGATAATGATACGGATAGTAATAATTATGAAAATTATTTTAGCAACAACAATGATAATAGAATATTGAAAGTGATGTTGCTATTGATATTATTGTCATTATTGGTGGTTTTCTTGTCATTATCATTACTAGCATTGTTGTTATTGTTATTATCCTCACGATTACTATTAACATAATTGTTTCTCTTATTGTTATCAGTATTATTATCAACAACATAATCATCATTACTGACTCTATTATCGTTATCCTCATTACTGTCACTCTCATTGTGTACACCTATCTCTTACGACAGAAAAAAGCGGAGAAAGAGAAAAGGGAAAGAAATACGGAGAGTGTCTTCGACCTCATCCGCTTGCTGCAAAACCTGACTGATTGATCAGATCCCCAGTAATTATGATGATGATTATAATTACGATAGTGGTGATAAGGCTATTAGTGATATCAACAATATCATTGATAATGATAATGCTGATGATGATTACTAGTAATAATAATAATAATGTTGATGATGATAATGATGTAAATGACAATAATGATATTCATAATGATGATAATAATGTTAAAAACAATGATGATAATAATAATAATACCGTTAACAACAATAATAACAGTAATGATAATGATGATGATAATGATAATAAGAAGAACAATAATGATAATATCAATAATAATGATAAATACTACCACTAATAAAATAATGGTAGCAATATCAGAAACAAATGATGATGATGGGAATAAAAATGGTAACAATAATGAAAATAACAATAATGATGATGATGGTGATGATGATAATGATAATGATGATGATGATAATGATAATGATGATAACAACAACAATAATAATTATAATAAGGAAAAATAAGTAATAATAATAATAATAATAATAATAATGATAATAATAATAATCTTCATCATCATAATGATAAAAATAATGATAACAATAACAATAAAAAGGATGATAATATCATTATAAACAATAATATAAGTAACAATCATGATGATGATGATGATATTAATCAATACGTGTGTGGTAATGGTAACAACAGCAACAAATTGAAAACAATGTTAGATATAAGAAAATTATAATATGAATAGTTGTAATAATAATGATGATAATACTGATAATAATAGACAATGATAATGATAATGCAAATAATGTTAATAACAACAACAATAATGAT
Source organism: Penaeus vannamei (assembly GCF_042767895.1). Lineage (NCBI taxonomy): Eukaryota > Metazoa > Arthropoda > Malacostraca > Decapoda > Penaeidae > Penaeus > Penaeus vannamei. The sequence continues at coordinate 28,463,225 of NC_091549.1, forward strand.
GTTATGAAGGAAATAAAAGTGATAACGATAATGATGATAATGATAACGATAATCATAATGATTATAATTATAACATTAACGATAATGAGGATAATGATAATGATAATGATGATTGATTTTGATGATAATGATCACCATATTACGCGCTTATGTTACAAACCTATGAGAATCCTATTTTAACTATTATTAGCATTGTTATAATCAATTTGTTATCACTCATCATTACTGTTATCATGATTATCCTATCATTCTTCTTCTTCTTCGAGGCGTTAGAGGGTTAGACTCTGTTCATGCAGTCGTTACTTACGCAACTATCCGGGAGAAGGGAGGTTAAGGAGGAAGGTGAGAGGGAAAGGGGAGAGGAAGGGCGAGAAAGGGGAGACAGGGAGAAAGGGGAGCGAAGAAGGAGCTGAAGGGAAACGGCGCTCACTGAAATGAAAAAGGGCGTAAGTGAAAAGGAAGGAGAGGGGGAAGGGAGAGGGAGAAAAGAGGAGAATGCGGTGAGAGAGGGAAGGGAGGGAAATTTTGTTATTTTTTGTTATGATTAGTAATATTATAATTATTTTTGTTATTACTATCATTATTATTATTATCGTTATTATCATCATAAAGCATATTACTGATTATTATCATTATTATTATTATGAGAATAGTAATAAAGAAAAGTTGTTCATCATAACCTTTACCATAACGACAAATAAACACCGTCGACAACAACAACAACAGCGACTTTAATCCCTTCCTCTATATGGCTCAAAGATTAGCTTCCGTGGTGTAAAAATTTCATTCTAGATAGTGGACTATACGCAAAAATATATCTTCCGAAAATTGCATTTGGTAAGGTAATGAGATTTGCCTTTTGTCTCTCCCAGGGGAGGCGAGCGGAGGCAGTGGCACGGGGGAGGAGACGCAACATTGTTCATATATATTATACAAATTATCATCATCATTATCTTTGGTGTTATCATTTTGAGCATCTAAAATGATGTCTTTTCTGCCAT
>NC_091549.1:28469225-28471725 GCF_042767895.1 Penaeus vannamei
CAACATAATAAAATGAAAATACGCACTCTAACAGTATACATAGAATTACTTAGAGGTGCAGTGCAATTCTGCCGAAGCGTAGGCCATAGCAGCGGTCCTATTCTAATTTCCACTAAACCAAAGAGCCATAAATCAGAAGAGTCAGATCATGAATTTCAGAGCATCAATGATTATGTAGTATTTATCAACATGATATTTATATATTTTTTTTAAAGATGGACAGAAAATATATGATTTTGTAGAAGTTAGGGATGATTTTATGATTAAAAAATATATATAACAGATTCCTTGCAAAAAAAAAAAAAAAAAAAAAAAACTAATAGATTTGCTGTTGCACTAGCTATTTACGAAATGATAATGAAAACCATGTTCTCTTATATGTATTAAAAAAAGAAAGAAAGAAAAAAAAATGTATATATACATATATGTAAACCTAATTCACTTATGATCAGATTAGCTCTTTAATTTTGGCTCTTTCAGTATAATAAAGAAATATTAGAATAGAGATTTCATTTATGTTCATGTGTACACCTGTGTACAGGTATACGTGTATAATTATTCTAATATTTCTTTATTATACTGAGAGAGCCAAAATTATAGAGCTAATCTGATCATAAGTGAATAGACCTGTGTACATGTTATGTATATATGTGTGTACACTTGTATGAACATATATGTACATGTATATAAGTGTGTGTACATATATATGTATAAACGTGTGTACATGTATATGTATAAACATGTGTACACGTATATGTATGTATGTGTATACACGTATATGTTTGTACATGTGTACACATATGTGTATATACATGTGTACACATGTATCTACGTGTGTACATTTATACGTACATACATGTGTACACATATATATGTGTAAAGACGTATATACATATTTGTTTATGTATATACATATTTGTTTTGTTATATACATATATATATATATATATATATATATATATATATATGCAATTGCATTTATACACATACACATAAATACATATACGTATATAATATATATATATATATATATATATATATATATATATATATATATATATATATATATATATATATATGTGTGTGTGTGTGTGTGTGTGTGTGTGTGTGTGTGTGTGTGTGTGTGTGTGTGTATGTATATATATATATATATATATATATATATATATATATATATATATATATATATATATATATATATATATATATATATTAGTGACCTGCTCCCCTCGTCGCTCACCCCTCGCATACCACGAAAGCCATGTGTTCTTATTTCACAAGTACTTCAACCTGCCCTGTGCCCGACATTGACGAAGTGACCGTAGAACACGCTAATCTGACCCTTATTACTCTCATACATTTTCCATGCATTTATTCTGTTGTCTTCAAGTATAAATATGTCATGTTTATACTCAAAATGTTTCTCATAAAATGCTTATTCTGAATCATGATGTATGTAACTGATTTTACCACTGATATTCAAATGTTCTATGTCTCATGTATAGTCAGCCAGTCTGTCCCATAACCACAATGTTTAGATTGTAAAAACATACCGATATCATGTCAACCATACCCTTGTTCCTCTCCACGAAACGGTCATGTGAACCGATGTTTCTGAATTTATGTTCTTTCATATTCTTTCATGTTTTTCCATTGTATATTGTCTCAAAACGAACTTCATTCATGGCAATTCCTGTGCCATCTATCTCAGACCGCTCGCCCCCGCGGGCTCGGAAGGACGTGCTCCTCCCTGGGCACCTGCCTTGCCCTCTGTACCAGTTACCCAGAATAAAGACAAGAAAACTGCGACAAGTTTAACTTCAGACCAACATCTTCAGAGTACGTCAGTATCTTACTTACTTACTACTGCCTTACCGCTCAGCCACGACCTACCAAACAACAGGTGATAATAGTGGGGGGGGTGGGACGCCTCCTTCCTCCCACTACATACACTACAACTGGTGGCATCACGCTGGGAATACCGCACGCGCCCCCCGAAGATTGCCGCACCACGCGCCCCTCCGAAGATAACGCACCACACGAAGCCCTCCGAAGATATCGTACAAGAACTCTGAAGATAACCTTCACAAGAAGTTACAAGTCCCTATGAAGATAATTTATCGACTCCTACAAGCGAAGCCTTCATCGAAGTCTGTCACTTCAAGACTTCCGACACTAAGCGCGAAGCCAGTTTTCCCTGCTGTCGCTACTCCCTCAGCGCACCTGCCGCAGTCCTCAACGGTTACTGCAGTCGCCTGATGCAGCAACATCAATCTACACTGCACTGCCAGTACCTCAAGGTGAGTTTCTTTTATGCTCGCTGTTCTCATTTGTTTAGGAAATCCCCTGTGAAGTGAAGTGTCTGATTTCCTCTCGCTCTCGCGAACACCTGTGTTCTTCCCCGCATAGAAAACGAGATCTCCCCTCACTGGCATCTGTCTCCCCTTAACTAGCATGTCTCCCTTCACTCCGAGCGCGCCTCACTCATGCCATGTGGTTA
>NC_091549.1:28511689-28513092 GCF_042767895.1 Penaeus vannamei
CTTCATATCATTATTATTATCATCATTATGAAAATTATGATTATTTTCACTATTATTGATAACATTGTCTTTATCATTATCATAATCATTCCTATGCTTGTCATCCAAAATATCATTATTATCCTCATCATTTACTATAATCATTACTATCATTATCATTATTATTATTACTATCATCATTAGTATTATCACTATTATTATTATCATTGTAGTTATCATCTTTATTATTATCATCCCCATCATAGTTACTATAGCAATTTTTATCTTCTTTAAAATTTTCCTTTCTTATTATTATCCTCATTATAATTTTTTTCATCATTTATTGTCATTATTATGAATATCATCATCATCATCATCATTATCACCGTCATCATTATCATTATGATCATTTAACTATTTTTCTATATATCATTATTATCATTAACATTATTATTATTTTCATTATTATTATTTTATTATCATTATTATTATTGCTATTATTACTATTATTATTATTATTATTATCATCATTATTATTATTATTATTATTATTATTATTATTATTATTATTATCATTATCGTTATTATTATTATTATTATTATTATTATTATTATTATTATTGTTATTATTATCATTATTATTATTATTATTATTATTATTATTATTATTATTATTATTATTATTATTACTATTACTATTATTATTATTAAAAATTATTATTATTATTATTTTTATTATCATTATTATTATCATTATAATCATCATTATTATTGTTATCGTTATCATTATTACTATTATTATTATTATGATTATTTTTATCATTATTGTTGTTGTTATTTTTATTATTATTGTTGTTGTTATTGTTATTATTATTATTATCCTCATTGTTATTATTGGCATTATTGATATCATTATCATCATTATTGTTATCGTTATCATTATTATTGTTGTTGTTGTTGCTGTTGGTGTTGTTGTTGTAGTTGTTATTGCTGCTGTTATTATTACTATCACTATTAGTAGTAGTAGTAGCATTGTTATTATTATTATTATTGTTATTGTTGTTGTTGCTGTTATTATTATTATTATATAATTATTTTATTATCATCATCATCATCATCATCATCATTATTATTATTATTATTATTATTATTATTATTATTATTATTATTATTATTATTATTATTATTATTATTATTATTATTATTATTATTATTATTATTAACTATTATCATTATCATTATCATTATCATTATCATCATCATTATTATAATTATTATTATTATCATTATTATCATTTTAATATTCATCATTACTATTGTTATTTTTGAAATCATTATCATTAGCAGTATTTTTATATTCGTTATCCTTATTATCATTTTCATTTTCAATATTATTATTATTATCATTGTGATGATAACATTAA
>NC_091549.1:28518592-28521092 GCF_042767895.1 Penaeus vannamei
GTACATTTGAAAAGGAAAGATTTGATGAAGACACTCATGTTTCCACGTATACCTACTGAGGACAATTGTTGGAGAATATGGTACCGCTATGTGGTATCATACGTTTTTTTTTTCTAGATCAAAGAATATGACTAATACGGATTTATGGCGTGCAAATGCACATGTAATATGTCTCGAAATGGGCACTGGGGTCTGATGTACTTCGGGCGCGGCGGAAACCAAACTGGAAAGGAGAAAGAAGATTACGGGATTCAAGATACCACATTAAGTGAAAGTTAACCATTTGTTCTAGTAGTTTACACAAGCAGCTACTTAGAGCGATGGGGCGGTAATCTTGGGGGTACCTGATTTATTAGGTTTTAAGATAGGTAAGATATGAGCTTGCCAATGAGAAGGAAAATTTCCTGACATCCATATGTGGTTGAAAATAGTTAAGAGGAAGATGGGAGGTGTCGGAGCATACGATAGTGAATACCGTCAGGCCCTTCATGTGTGTTGTGGCATGACTCTAATGAAGCGTTGAGTTCAAAAGAAGAAAAAGGCGCATTATAGGTCTCATCAGAGGGTAGGGTGAAGGTGATAGGGGTGCATTCCTTGATGGCCTTATTGGAAGAAAAATGTGGGGAAAAGTGAGAGCCACTACTGACCTAGCTGAAATACTTGCCCAGGTTATTAGCTACTTGAGTAGGATCAGAGGAGAGAGTATCTCGAATATGGAGGATGGGGGGGCTGTTTGCCTCACAATTTATGGATCCGACGCCAAACAGCTGAAATAGATGCAGATGTAACTGAGGAACCATAATTTTGCCAGATATTTATTTTACTGCTTCTGATTGTAGGGTGAAGATGAGCAAATGCTCTTTTAAAGGAGATAACAGCTGATAGCTGGTAAGGGGTGCCTTGTTTGTAGTGATAGCTTTCCCAGGCTTCTCGTTTTAAGCGAAGCTTGTCCACCAATGTAGATACATAAGGTCATGTGTACAGTAAGTAATTTTGGCATTGTTGATCAGTTTCTTTTGATGAACTCTAGGAGGAATGGTGTAGCAATGTACTGATTTCACGTCTTGGTCTTTGAGGCATTCAAGAAAGTCTTCTCCACAGTCTGACCAATCTTTGGTATCAACTGGGCAGTTTACTGGGGAGATCCAGTGCCAGTACAAGTATTAAGAGTTGGATGAGATTTGGAGGCATTGTTGAAAGAGAAGAGTGTTGCCTGAGAGAGAGCTGTAGAAGGGATCACGAAAATTCGGTCCCATTTTGCTGGGGTAAATAGAGTATTTAAGATATTGGTAATTTACTATATTACGTCCGCATAACCGATATCGACGATTTGGGTATCGTTGGATTCCTCTCACTATATACAAAGCAAATATGTAGGTTTTATTGCGCGGAACCCCCCCGTTAGCGACAAACTTGGCCCCGATAGCGGGGGCGACGATTTCGGAGCGGCGGACGTAATGTATAAAATTACCATAATAATATAACTTCACAGTGAAAATAATCATGGTTATTCACGTGACTGTCCATTGCAGGGGGCTGCGCCCCCTGTAACCCCACCTGGGGGGGCTGCCGCCCCCTACCCCCGCCGAGGAAACAAAATCTCCACCACGTATTCACGGCAGGATAGAGCGCACGCGAACTAGATGCGGAGCTGATAACCTACAATAACCTAGGATTTTTAAGGTACTAACCTGATTGATTAATGCCGCTAATTAGTAGGGAGGGTGCTAATTTGAAGCAGAATGTGAAGGAGGCAGGGTGCGTCCAGCAGGAGGTCCTAGGCCGCAGGCTTTCTCCCAATGGAGGAGGCCGTGGCAGAAGCACATCTAGCATTTTTTCCTGGCTAGTTGCAATTCCGCGCAGAAAATCCGTCTCCGAATACGAGCACCCTGCACACTCGGCCATCGTGGCGGCTATGACTTACTTCTGAACGCGACGGTTATTTCGGTTAGGAATATGGATGTCGTTATTCCAGAGGACGGGAAACTCGACCTTGAGGCCATCGGTGTAACATCGAAAGAGGCGCAAAACCCGCCACCATTCATCCTGATTATACTACAATCGTATCTATTTACAATGCTGACTATGCCAAGGTTAATATGCTGATTCAGTGGGAATCTTACGAGGTAATTGTAATATTACGCCCGCCGCTCCGACATCGACGATGATTGTGTAACGCTCTAGCCTGCCGGGTATACGTGGTGGAGGTTTTGTTTCCTCGGCAGGGGTTAGGGGGCGGCAGCCCCCCCCTCCAGGGGGGTCGCACGGGGCACAGCCCCCTGTAATGGAAAGTTATGTGAATAACCTTGGTTATTTTCACTGTGCGTTATATTATTAGCGCTATTTAACCCCTCATTTTCCCTGAAACCTTTCATGCCCTCCCCTGCTATCAGGGCCAAGTTTGTCGCTAACGGGGGAGGTTCCGCGCAATAAAAACTATATATTTGCAATGTGGAGAGTGAGAGGAATCCAACGATACCAAAATCGTCGATATCGGTTA
>NC_091549.1:28538592-28546092 GCF_042767895.1 Penaeus vannamei
TTTTATTATCATTATTATTATTAGTAGTAGTAGTAGATGTATTATCATTATTCTTATTATGAATACATTTATTTTTATTGCCATTACAATAATTTTCATTATCACTATTGATTTCATTATCTTTATTTTCATTTATTATTATTATTGCTATTATTATCATCATTTTATCATTGCCATTAGCGTTATTATAATGAATATTATTAAAATCATTGTTATTATCATTAATATCACTCTAGTTATTATCATGATTATTATTATCATAATTATCATATTTATTAGTATCATTATTATTATGTTTCTTATTATCATTATTATTATTATCGTAATTATTGATACTATTATTAATATTATTTTTATAATAATAATGATAATAAGCATTATTATTACTAATATTGTCATGATCCTTTTTATCATTCATGTCATTTTTGTTGTTAATGTCAAAATTTTGTTAGTATTTCTATCATCAACATCATCATCAATATCATTATTATCGTTACTACAAATATTTCTTATCATCAACATCATCATCCATATCATTATTATCGTTAATACAAATATTTCTTATCATTATTGCTCTTATGGTTTCCATTAATATAGATGTTGTCATCGCTTTTCATGTTAATATTACCATGGTTATTTTTAATATTGTTATCACTACTACTCTTATTTTCATTTTATAATTATTATCATTATTATTTTATTATCATTATTATAACATTTATCATTATTACTGTTATTATCACTATTATTATTATTGTTTTTATTGTTATTATTGTTGTTATTATTATTATTGTTATTATCATTATTATTATTATTATCATTATTATTATATTTATTATTATTATCATTATTATTATTACTATTATCATTATTAACATTATTATCATTGATATTATCTTAATTTGATTATCAATATTAGTTTATTTCCATTATTATTTTCATGAGTATCATTGATGTTATTATTATTACTTTTATTATTATTGTTATTGTTGTCAATATTGTACTTATCAATATTTTTATGGTTATTATTATTATTGTTATTATTATTATTATTATTATTATTATTATTATTATTATTATTATTATTATTATTATTATTATTATTATTATTATTATTATTATTATAATCATTATTACAATTATTATTATCAATATTATTATTATCATCATCATTGTTATTAAAAGTAGCATTATTATCATTATTATTACTATTGCTATTGATGATAATATTGCTAATATTATCATGAATCTTTTTATCATCATTATTTTTATTATTATTATTATTATCATTATTATTTAAAAAAATTATTGTTATTATTATTACTATTATTATTATCATTATCATTATTATTATTATTATTATTACTATTATTATTATTATTATTATTATTATTATTGTTATTATCATTATTATTATAATTCCTATCATTATTAGTGGTATTCATCTTCTTCTTCTTCTCCTTTTCTCATTCTTCTTATCATTATTATTGTTATCATTATTATCATTGTTATTATTGTTATCATCATTATTATTATCAATAATATCATTATCATTATCATTATTATTATTATTATTATCATCATTATTATTACTATTACTATTATTATTATTATTATTATTATTATTATTATTATTATTATTATTATTATTATCATCATTATTTTAATTATCATAATCATCATTAATGTCATCATTATCATTAACATGAATATTTCATTATTGATTTTTTCATAATCATGATTATTATTATGTTCATTACTATCATTATCATTGTTACAATTATTGTTATTGCTATTACCATTACTATGAATATATTATTATGATGATGTTTTATTATCATTATAATGATTAATGTTATTATTATTATTATTATCATTATTATTAGTAGTAGTACTATTAATATTATTATTATCATTATTATTATTATTATTATTATTATTATTATTACTATTACTGTTATTATTATTATCATTATTATTATTATTATTATTATTATTATTATTATTATTATTGTTGTTATTATTATCATTATTATTATTATTATAATTATTATCATTATTACTACAATTATTAATACCATCATCGTCATAATCATTATGTTGAAAACTATTCTGAGCATCTCTCGTGGCCTTTCACAAAAGGTGTGATGGTTTAAAACTCGTCATCCTTAGTGCTCAGAGATTCATAAAATTGTAATGAGTTTCCTTCACCTCACTCCTCACTGTGCGAATGATTATATGTGAGAACCTAATGTCAGATAATGTGAAATACAAATAGAAACGACAAAAAACTAAAAGGAAGATGCAGAATGATAAAGAAAAAAATGAATATTTATAATGATGAAAGTGAAACAGCGATGGCATTCTCTCTTTTTTTCATATCAATAAGACAAGTGCAGGATGGAAAAAGGAATAGAAAAGATATTTCTAGAAAAAAAAAAAAATCAACATGAATAAATGCGGAAAGAGTAGTGTTAAAGAAAATGTACATCTAAGGTGAAGGAAATAAAAAAATATATATATGTAATGCGTAGTCACGGGAAAATGTAGTCGAAGATCTCAGAATAACGGATTATTTAGACGATTATAGTAAATGATAAAATAAGAACTGTAAGATATTTAGAAAAAAAATGCACATAAGAATATAAAGGAAAAAATCCATTGAAATGACAACAGCTAAGAAAAGATATGTAATTGTATTTTTATGAAATAATCGGAAAAAGAGAGAAGGTAAAAACAAAAACATCAAAATACAACATAACGTAAAGATAAGACAACTCAAAATCTAAAAGAGCTGAGAGGCGAAAGACGAAGAATAAGAAGAAATAAAACTCCGTAATTCCGGCCGTCGCCGCCTGATAAACACGTCCCAACTGTAACTGGCGAGGACGTGACGGAGGCAGGGCGGCTCGCACTCAGATTTGCTGGTTTTCGCGCCTTGCTTGCTTGCCCTTTGTCTCAGAATCTGGCGGGGTCAAGCGGGGAGGGGCTGGTGGGAGGGAGGGGGTTGGTGTGGGGGGAGGAAGTTGATGTGGGGGGAGGGGTTTGGTGTGGGGGTAGGGAGGGGAAGGCAGCTGGGAAGGAGGGAGGGGAGGGAGGGGAGGGCGGGAGAGAGGGAGTGGGGGTGGAAGGGAGGGGAATATGGGCCGGGTAAGTGGAGGGAGGTAGAGGATGGTGGGGGCAACAAGGGTGGAAAGAGGAAAAGGGGTCTGAGTGAGACGGCGAAGGAGGTGGAGAGGCGGGAGGAAGCAAAGGGCAGGGGGAGGGGCTGAAAGGGTCACGGCATTCCGACTCTCTCGCTCCCAGTGTCAACCGAGGGAGTGCCATTCCGGGCACGTGAGCCGCCGCTTGTGAATCAATGAGCTGAGAAATGCGGCCTTCGACGCCCTTAATACAGCCCAGGGAAGGGAGGGGGAGGGCGGGGAGGGGAGGGGGAGGGCGTGGAAGGGAGGGGGAGGGACGAAGTGTTACAGAGGGGGCGAGGGGAATGGGGGGGGGGGAGAGACGGAAGGAGAAGAGAGGGGGGAGGGGATGAAAAGAAGGAGAGAAAGGGCAGGGGTAAGTGTGACGAAAACCGGGGAATGAAGCAGAAAGAGAGGGAAAGGAGGAGGGAGAGTGATATAAGGGGTGGGTGAGGGTGAGGGGAAGAAGTAAAAGAAAGAGATTAAAGCATATCAAAGCAGGAGAAAAGGGGTAACGAAGGAGGGAAAGCGGGGTTAGCTAAGAAAGAAGGCAGAAGAGGCAGTTGATAGAGTGGATAGAGAGATGGGGAAGAATTGTGTGAAAAGGAGAATATATATATACATATATATATATACATATATATATATATATATATATATATATATATATATATATATATATATATATATATATATATATATATATATATAATAATAATAATAATAATAATAATAATAATAATGAAAATAAAAAAAATGAAAAAATCTATAACCACAGTAAATGAAAAAGGAGAGAACTTTGGAAGCTAGGATTCGAGAGCGTCTCGTTAATTGCCCTTCAAATGAGAGGGAGGAAAGGGGGAAAACAGAGAGAGAGAAAACACAAGTAAGAGAAAAGGTATAGAAGAGAGAGCTGGAGAGTATCTTCCTCATAAAACTGCTCTGCTTCCTACCTCAGAAGCGCCACCTTCGCCCGGCTATTTCTCCTTCCTTCTCCAGCATTCGCTCTCAAACCGAGTCTTGTGTGTGGACTGATCGCCCCAAAATATCTCGCAAACAGGAGCTCAAGCGCCCTCCATGAGCTGGTAATCCTAAGTTACTTTAGTCGATTTTTTTTTTTTGTCCTTTAGCTATTTATATATATATATATATATATATATATATATATATATATATATATATATATATATATATATATTTGCATATATTCGTTGCTTATTTTAAGAGTTTTTTTTATTATACGATTATGTTATTGTTTTTTATCACAGTCATTTCAACTTTAGTCATCATTATTAATAGTAACATGAGCAGCAGCATTCAGCAGCAGTAATGCGAATGTGTATTATGATAATTACTTTTACCATTATCATGAATCACATCAGTGATTAGTAATGTTAGTAACCATCATGATTATCTACTCCATTACTGATATATCAGTTTTACCATATCCACTTCCTTCCGTTTCTAATGTATTTTTGGATTTTTTTTTTTTTCTCTCTCGTTCTCCTCTCCCTTTCACACCAAATCTAAGCCAAAGGTTTTATTGGTGCAGTCAAGGACTCCACCTGGAAGGTCGTTTTTTTATTATTTTCTCTCTCTCTCTTGGTAACAAACGTAATATTAAAAAAAAGAAATAGTAATAGTAATCTCAATACATACACATTTTTACAAATGTGCATGTACAATTGCGGACTTATATTTCAGAAACTTGACGGTCCCACTTTTGCACATCTAGCAACCAATCGAAGAAAACATAACGTAAATGGCATTTTCATGAATGAAGCAAAAACCCTAGGTAGTTTGTAACAAAGAGTCTGTGATTGGTCGAATATAAAAAATGCAGCGAATGTACTGACGAATATTTTCGAAAACTAAGTTATTTGATCTTTCGTTTTCTTTAAATAAGCGATAAGAAAACATGGAATATTAATTACCGTTGACTTTATATTGGGATATTCTTAAAATGTGATATCCTGAAATTATTTTTTGTTTATTTGCTTTCCCACCATAGGTGGGTAGGCAAACAAAGTATCAAACAAACGTAAGTATCAACTATAGCTGCATATTTTTGAAACGCGAAAAAGCTTCATGCTTTCATCTATGTATGGCAAGTAAATCAGCGAAAAATCCCAGAAAAAAATCACTGAGTCCTTTGTAAATACTTCTGGTGGCTGCACCATCTAGTAGCGACTAATCGAACTAATGAAGTGATTGATTTTTTACGTCTTTGTACCAGAATCAAACAGAAACCATGCTACATTTCATTCTTCAATAAAGAACATGAATGAAACATAAATCACAGTGAGGCTACAGTGAATATATAGATGCGTTATCAATGTGTGTGTGTGTGTGTGTGTGTGTGTCTGTGCGTAAATCCGGTTATACTTGATGATAAGTAATAAGTATGGAAAACCAGCTATTTTAAGTCATCGCATCCACATTCAAACAATTAAGCGAGAAAATACGTATTTGCTAGTTTCAACTCAAGGAATAGCGATCCAAGAGCCATTTCCCAATGCATGTACTGTAGAGCTTGGTCATTCCTGTGAGGAGGGAATTTGTCGCTTCCAACGGTCATTTGCCATAAATCCATATTTTCTTTCTATTTTTCAATGCAATGTTATGCAGTATATGCCTAGGTGTAGATGAAATTAGCATATCAAACCTTTACATTAAAATAATTTTTTATACATTATCTTAGAAATGGTCGTGTTGAATGCTTGTTTGTTCACCCAGAACTTGACTAGTTTACAGGAGGAAATTAATAAGATTAAATCATATATATATTTTTTTTTTATGCCAATGAATATCCTTCAATTCCTGAATATCTATTTCACGACCATTCTTAACATTTGCTAAATAAGAGAGAAAATGTGTCCGATGGTGTAAGACGTCATAAAATGGGAAATCCGAGGTGAAAAGTTGGCCGCCAAGCCGACGCCTTTTACAGGATGGACGCAAGGCAAGCTGAATCGCAAATAGGGGCTGCTACAGTAAGGTGAGGGAAAGTAATTTCTTTAAAAGTGACATATTCAGAGAGCTGGTCATCTCCCGGACGACGGTACACAGGTATATAAGAAGGAAGGAGGAGGGCGCCCACGACGACCGCTCTCGTTCACCAATGCAGCTAAGATTCATGAAGACCTACAGCTCCTGGTTGCAGGCCACACGGCGAGGAAAACGACTGCGTGCAGATGGGATACATCACAAAACGTTATCAAAGAAAGGTTAAACAAACGACATTGCTAACGTCGCCCACAGTTCGCCCAGCAGTATGTGGAGAAAGATATAGATTACCGGGGAGGAGTAATAAACACTGAGAAAAATGCATCGGAAATGCACGGAAAACTGGATTGTTGTATGGCATAAAAGGCGTAAATATTATTAACTCTTTTTTCACAAACTGAATCACTTCAATTTGCGATATTTGTTTATACATGATAGTGTCCTGTACGTCATATTTCATGTTCGGATTCTATTTTGTAATTTACTTTTCACATACGACAGACGGATTATCTATAAAACGGCAAGGTGTGGCCAGGCGACTTGTGATATGTGGAGGTAGATCTTCCTACATGATGTCGGAGAAACGGGGGAAAAGCATCTTAGACATATATATCAGATTGTTAGAAAAAATGTTCCTCACATCAATACGCGGTTGTCTTGGCTCTTCGTAAAAACAATATTCGTGCAGGAGAACTGCCCTATGGCAGTTACGAAGTGGTTTCATGACTAACTCTACCTGCAGGTCCTACGGAGGCGAAGTAAGGCATGTGACTCAAACCCGATGAAAAATGTTAGGGCGAATTTTGTCAATGTTTAGGAAGCAACCTCCTAAAAGCTAATAGATCATGCTCAGGGCTGGCAGCTTTTCCGTATCAGCATTTCTGCCGTTGTTTAAAGATCAGTTGATAATAAAACGGATGTGAATATTAATAGTGGACCATACACTGTCATATACGGTTGAATATTAGATTGCAGTTACAGTGCGTAGGATCAAAGTCTGGTGCTTAAAAGATTCCCGGCGTTACTTTCTTGTTTGTTGCACTGCATAAAATAGTATACAATAAATACAATACCAAGCCAGCAATGTAGTGCTCAACAACATACAATACACCCGCATCTCTTTATAGAAAATACATTGACGTTCGGTCTGCCACGTTGTCAATTCATACCAGGAAGGTTTCAGCAATTTTCAAATTATTTATTTATTTTTGTATTTATTAATTTTTTCGTAAAAATCTGTAGTCGTACAAAATAACAAAAATACGTCCTTCGGAAAAAATCCGTACTCACGTGACTATCCATCTGTCGCCTT
>NC_091549.1:28553592-28555206 GCF_042767895.1 Penaeus vannamei
ATAGCACTTCTTCAAGGCTCTTCATTTTGAATTAGTTTTTGGTAAATTTCTTGTGAGGTGGCATGGACACTGATTATTATTATGTTTATCCCGTTTGATTCTACATTAATTGCCTTCAGTTCCATCATGTGGTCTCACTTAATTTCTAACTCCTTTGTAATAATTCCTTTCCTTGTTGCTGTTGCTACTCCCCCCCCCTTTCCATCTGCCCTATCTTTTCGTCAAATATTATAGTCTTTGAGTCCTACTGTTACATCGTCTAAGGAGGGATCGTGTGTGTGTGTGTGTATCAATTTATTAATCTGTGTATAAATTCGTCACGTGTGCGTTTATGTTAATTACCTATACTGTACACGGCGGCGGCAAGGAGAGGATTTGCCGTTGCGTCTGCGAATCGTTCGGAGAAAGTCGTGCTTAATCGGCGATTAAGGCGAAAGTTGGTGCGACGTATGCGCGCTTTCCGCAAGAGCAGCATCTTCATTTCAGTCAAAATTAGATCCTGATGAATATCATCATCACCGCATTTTTGTCCTCAACCTCCTCATCGCCATCTTAATACCTTCAAACGCGCCCGCATGAGGCAGCCAACACCACGGCGCCACTAGCCTCAGCGCGACTGCTGTCCTCGTCATGGCACTGCGGAGCCATAATCATCATCCACATCATTCGCCACAATATACTTTTCCCGTGTGGAATGAGCGGGACGGAGGCTCTGGAATCCGTAACATACAAGGAAATTGATTGGCATTTTTTGTATGATAGGATATTCTTTTTTGAACAACCGAATTGCGTGGGAATCAATATACATGGTAATAAACCTATGATCCGTCGCGGTTTCCAGGGCAAAGAAGCGTGAACATGGCTGGCGCGGAAATATTCGGAAAGGCGCATGTTGATTAACTTCACCTTTGGGACGAAAGCGATTTTGACTCTAATGTACTTTCCGCGGCGAGACTGCACTTTGGCTGCTTTCTGTGTGGCGAGCTGCCTTTGGAGAGCCCTTCTCACTTACTTAATCACACACTTACTTAAATGCATACTTACTCATTTATTCATTTAAAAACTAATTCACTTACTCGCTCATCCGCTTGCCTACTAACTCATTCTCTTACTAACTCATTCATGTAACCACAAACTTATTCAATCAACCACTTACTCAAATTCTCATTCACTGAATCACTTTCTAATTCACCCACTTACTCACTCACTCACTCCCTTACCTACTCACTTACTCATCTACTTAATCACTTACCCACTTACTCCATCAGTCACTCACCTATCCCATCAGCCAATCTACCCACTCACTCACTCTCCCACTCACTGATCCTTATCCGAAGTAAAAGTTTGAATACGGAAAATATCAACCAAAGCGGAAAAAAAGAATATATATATATATATATATATATATATATATATATATATATATATATATATATATATATATTTGTTTATATACATATACATGTTTATACGATATATATATAAATATATAAATAAATAAATATATATATATATATATATATATATATATATATATATATATGTATATATATATATGTATATATATATATATATATATATATATATATATATATATATATATATATATATATT
>NC_091549.1:28555706-28558206 GCF_042767895.1 Penaeus vannamei
TTCTCTGTTTTAGTACAGTCCGAGGGTACAGGATCTTACTATTAGTGTTGTTCTGATTATTGTGATACTATACTTGTAATGATATTATTGTCTCCATCTTCATCATCATTATTGTTATTTATAGTGTTATTGTTATTGTTTTTATTATTATTGTTATTATTATTATTATCATTATTATTATCATCATCATCCTCATCATTATTATTAGTAGTAGTAGTAGCAGTAGTATTAGTATCATTATTATTGTCATTATTATTATTGTTATTATTATTGTTATCACTATTATCATTACTGTTATCATTATCATTATTATTATTATCATTATCATTAGGACTTTTATCTTTATTATTATTATTATTATTATTATCATTATTATTATTATTATGATTGTTGTTGTTGTTATTGTTATTATTGTTATCATTATCATTATTAATGTTTGTACAATTATTATTATTACCATTATCATTATCATTCTTATCATCGTTATCATCAGTCTTATCATTATCATCCATGTTATCATCATCTTTGTTATGACTATTACTAATATCATCATCATAATTATTTCATTATTATCATTATTATTATTATCATTATTTATTATTATTATTATTATCATTATTATTATTATTAGTAGTAGTAGTAGTAGTATCATCATTATCATTATTATCATTATTATCATAATTATTATTATCATTCTTATTATTATTATTATTATTATTATCATTATTGTTTCTATTATTATTATTATCATTACCATTATTGTTGTTCCCATTATTATTATTCTCCTTTCTGTTATGATCATTATAATTCATTCGTTATCATTATCGTCATTATCATCATTATTGTAATAATAATTATTATTATTATCATTATTATTATCATTATTATTATTAATATTACTATTATTTTTATTATTATTATCATTATTATCATTATTATTAACACTATTAATATTATTATTATATTATAATTATTATTATACTCATCTTCATGATCATTATCATTTTCATCATTGTCATTATTGTCATTAGTAGTAGCAAAAATAGTAGCAGCAGAATTATTATTATTATTATTAATATCATCATCATTATTTTGATTATCGTTATCATTATTATTATTATTATTATTATTATTATTATTATTACTATTATTACTGTTATTATTATTATTATTGTTGTTGTTATCATTATTATGATTACTATTATTATTGTTATTATGATTATTATCATTATCATTATTGTTATTATTATTATCATTATTATTATTATTATCATCATTATTTTTATTACTATTGTTGTTTTTGTTGTTTTCATCATCCATTCAAAGTGAACTACAATTGCTTTGCTGATATGCTATATATTGTCTTGCCCATATTGATTGCTATAGAATGTCATAAAGAAATTATTTATAAATGCTTCACTATATTTCGTGTCAGATGATAATCAAAGTGAGGTATCAAAAATAATAAATGATAAATAGTAAATGACAATTCCTTTTAAAAGGTTGTTGAGACGACAGTCGCTGCCCAGCCACTCAACCCTTCCGGCACAACAGGTGACGCCCACAAACAGCCCGAGTCAACACGCAAAACCCGAGAGCGTGGAGCCCAGACACGAGGCGGCGTCCAGTCACGAAACGACCCTCAGAGACCACGCTGATACCAAAGCGCTGGTTCGAGACCCAAATAAGGATTGATACCCCCTTCCCCTGCCAGCCCTCATACCCCATCCACCTTCTTCCAACACACAATCATGAGGTAAAACTCAAATATAAGGCTAGACCTATGAGGCATCCAGTAGGCCTAAGCCACGGAGCATTGGCACACACAAAAGGTGAGTGTGTGAGGTAAACAAGGGACCGCGATCCCGTCGCCGTGGCCGCGGAGGGCCGCGTGGGCTGTGTGCTGAAGGGCGGCTCTGGCTGCCTGCGTCCGCAGTGTTTAGCGAGCGTGCCCTCCATGCCCATCCCGAGACTTACGTGGGCAGCCTTGGCGAGGGGATCCTGGGAGGTCCCTTTGTACGGGAAGGGGTTGGGAGGGAGAAAGGGAAGGGGGGGGGGCGGATCTGAGCCTTTTTCTTTTTTCTTTTCTTTGCGATCTTCTTTCGAATAAAATTTTTCCTTAGCCATTGTCACGATCACCTCCCTCTTCCTCATCCCGTTCTCCGTGTTCCTCCACTCCCAATTTATCTTCTCCCTCGCTCTTCTTCCGTTTGTCTATTTCGCCGATTTCTAACGCGTCTCCGAAATAAGATGCAGGTCAATATTGTGCGGCGTCCACTCACAGCGCTCAGGTGCTGCCGAGGCGATCGTCCGTCATTCCCGTGGTTGTGTGCATCCCTTTTCTGTCTTACTTTGTTTATTCTCTTTGAGTTTTTTTCCGTCCCCTTTTCCTCTTCATGCTCTTCTTGTTATCATCATCATTGCTAATATCAAAGTAGTTGTTTCCTCTAATCCTCCATTTTACTTTCTCTTTTCTTCATTTCTCTTCTTGTCTTTTCCC
>NC_091549.1:28565706-28570706 GCF_042767895.1 Penaeus vannamei
ACACTGCATATTTATTTCAGATTCTTTATGTATATTTAGCTTGTTATAATTACATAGAGAATTATTGTTTAGTTTTTAACTTGTTAGACATAGACTAGTCAGATCTTAGAATTACACAGAGATTCACTAGGGTTAATTTATTTCTTCTTGTAATTTTATATTATCATTACTGTAATGTAAAAAGCATAAAAAACAAAGTTTTATTTATCAACACCAACCCATTATCAACACTTTGAATATACACAAGCAATAACTTTAAAACATCATAAACACAATTAATAATTTCTGTAATTAATAATGCGCCCTATCACCATCATTAGTCTCGTTGCAAGCACGATATTTATACTTGCCGATTTTCTATAGTAAAACAGCACAAACTTATCGGGTCACAGCTGAGGAGTAGCGAGGGTGGGTGGTTCGAGCTACACAGTTCAATAGATGAACAACTCTACCGTTTGCCGGCTTTTATTCTTTGCCTTCATATATAGGCCTTCTTGGCGGGTGGCGCGAAGGAGGTTAGGCCCCGCTTGTTCTCTAGCTACGTCGATTGGGATCAAGACGGTTGTTATCCAAACGGTAATGGCAGACGGAACGGCAGCAGTTGTTGAAATATTTCAATGATTTCAATAACTATAAAAAAAAAAAAAAAAAAAAAAAAAAAATCTTAGGTCCAACATTGGGCAGTGTGCAAGGTGAAGCAGAAATCTCGCGCATGGACAATTATATGAGAGAGAGTGAATAAGGAATGAAATGTTATTATATGATACTATCTTTTTCTTTCAGTACCTTGTATAAATATGTATATTGTTGAAATAAGAAACAATTTTATTTCAAATTGGTATTTTAAATCCCAAGTAGTATGGGGATAGCCGTGGGGAATGATATATGAAAGAACTTGCCTAATGTGTAGCCACAAACAGAAAGTTACTGCCATGTTGCATGCTTACCATGAAAGGTGACAAGGCAGAATAATTTGAAGAACTATCTCATATATGTATTACATTTGATAAAAAAGTATAATCTGTTACATTTTTAAATTTTCAGGGCCTACACCTATGAGAGGAATAACAGAAACAGAAACTGCTCCCTGAATACAAGACCAGTAAAGGAAAACGTAAATAAAGTCCAGTTGCTTAAAACGGTAAGGTAAGACTTTAAGCAATGTACTCAAAAAAATGCATCTAAATATCTCAGTGGTTACGGACTAGAAATTTTCAAATCCTAAATACAACTAACAAGGAAGAAAAGCAAGGAAAGGCGTTATTCAAATTATCTTCGTGCTCTTGCAAGAGCCTAAAAATCTGGTTGCAAAAAATTATCTAAATGTTGGCTGGAATAAATTTCATGAAAAAAGATGCCATCGCCAACAGACAAGGTATTCATTTTAATTAATCGAAAGATGTTATGGCTTCGAAAAATTAGCAGAGTATGGAACATCTGATAACAATGTCATTTATGGAAAGGTATTTACAGTAAGAGATCTAGTTTCCAAGTGGAAACAAAGTTTGGGATATTTCCTGTTTCTCCAAAAGTATAAGACCTGAAGCATTAAAAGAAATTTGTCTGGAAAATTACAAAATGCTGGACTGATCCCGAAGTTTATGATTTGTGACTAGGTTGCTACCAATAAAAGTATATATTCAACGCTGAATATTTCCCACACGGCACCTTACCTTATACATGATAATGAAAATATATATTTTTCTGTGATCTTGTACACCCTTTGAAGAGTATGAATAAATTCATGAATCATGATTTTAAGGCAGATGATATGATAGCCCAGTGAAAATTTATTCCGTATTTCTTTATTATTGTTATTATTATTATTAAAGACAGCTGCTTGTCTTTAGAAAATTGAAATCCACTAGCATCATGGATAAATTTATTAGACGCAATTGAAGCAGATAGGTTTACACCTTGCATTTGTGGTTGGAAATGAAACATCAACAGTTTAAGATCACTTTGGGAAGATGTTAATATAGATTATGGTTTTAAACATCTGTTGGCCAATACATTAGATCAAGATCCATTAGAAAACCTTTGCGATAGCATAAAGAATGCAGGCAGACACTGTGGCTCTCCAACTACTAAGTACTTCTCTGAAATTATAAACAGCATTTTGACAAATAATATAATCTAAATGCTAGTGAGTGGCAATTGTAAGAATGATGTATCATTAGATTTAGAAATCTTGCAAACATACTGTCTTGATATTTCAAATATACCTGGTACAGAAAATTCAAAATTCTTGCAGAAGGGAAATGAGTTGAAGAAATTAATTAGATTGAATAAATTTATCAGATATTAGATGCAGGTTTTGGTGACGCTATTTCCAATAATAGTTCGATATCAATTTTTTCTTTTCTTTTGCTTTCAATCCTTTGATAATGAACATTTAGAAAAATATGGTGATGGTGATAATGGTTATTTTGAATATGATAATACCATGTCACATTTCTTTCCAAATTTGAATGCCTGTGTTGAATTTTCTGCAAATGATGGTAATTGTAATCAATGTCAAGAAAAATTTACAGAAGATAATTACAGTGAACCCTGCTATGATATTATATATCTACATTATAATGATGCTGAAGAAATCAAGTATTTGAATTATGTAATACAATTTAGGATTAACAATAAACTATGGAAAAATATTCCCTGAAAATATTGACTTGATTTCCAAAGAAAAGTTTAGGCAAGATTTCTGTAAACTTTTTACGGCAAAATATTACATCCAATTATATTTGTGAAACTACCAGTAACCATATACTAATTATATTAAAATGAGACGACAGCATTATCTAGCAAGATTATTTAATAAAAATCTAATATGAAGAAAGAAAAATAATGAGTTCTTATTATTCACACAGAAAGAAAGCTTGCAAAAGTCACTTCTTTACTGTTTTCATATATTTGATGTTTATCATACTCTTAGAGATGTGATTAAGATTATTCCCAACTTTGGTGTGTATTGCATGTCTAATACGTAAAATTTTGTTACTAGGTTTAAGCAGCACGTTTTTGTGTGTGTTTGTTTGTTTGCATGCATGTATGTATGTATGCATCTGAGATAATGTGTATAAATAATTTGATATATAAATATATTTTGTATGTTTTGAATGGGTACATGTTCATTTTCAAGTATAAAGGTTTTTATTTTTATTTGTTAAATGTACTTTGATGTTTGCTATGCTAACTATGCATTGCCTTTGCTTCTGATTATTGTTATTAATCTTCAGTTTATCACTCATTAATCTTGGTTTCATTTTGGTAATTAATAGTAGTTTTTCATGGTAGTCACTAGCAGTTTTAATTTATATTTCATTTTATTATTATTATCTTTGTAATACATCGTATGCTGAATACCCATCACGAATTCTTTTATTGTGTTCTGTTCGTTTGTTTTTATTTATTTATCTTTTTCTTAGAGGGGGATAAACTTTAAGTACTATTTCTTTATTGCTGTATTTTTTCGTTTTTGATAATTTTCCTTTCCTTTAAACTGTTATTTTTGTTTAATAACGCAAGCTCTCTTACTTGTCTGGGTTGTATTACTTGTATTACTTATTATTATTATTATTATTATTATTATTAATTTGTTTGTTGTCATAAACATTGTTTCTGATAATTGTGTATTTTTGTTAAAATAAATAATTGTTTAATGATCCAATTTCTCTTCTTGCATGGTATGATTTTTTTCATTTGATTTTTATTTGTTGTGATCTAATTTCTGTTTTGGATAATTCTGCATTCTTTATGCTCGCATGGCTTGTATTATAATTAAATTTGTTTTGATTAAAATTATTTGTTTTATCTATATATCTATCTATCTCTCTCTCTCTCTATATATATATATGTTATGTTTATATATTTTAAGTATATATATATTATATTTATAGATCTGAAGTATATATATGCATTATATATATATATATATATATATATATATAGTGTTACTATTTCAGAATGTTATACATAAAGGCCTATAGTGATGCACTCCAACTAGCCAGTTAGAGTGCGATATTTTTCAAATATATTTCATAGTCTCAAATAGCGATTTATATCTCTATTAATTACGAATAGTGTTGTATGTTTACTTTATTTAATTTTCTCTGTTTTCCTTTTTCATTATTCTTTTATTTTATTTTATTGTTTTTCTTGTCCTTTATATAGCTGTGTATATCTGTCTCTGTGTCTTTTTAACAATACATCAAATAAAAGTTAATTCTGAAAAGACACAGTAAGAATTTCCAAAGTGTCCGCGTCATATAATGTGGCAATTACTTTGGTGGGTTAAATGTCTCCAAAACCATTCTAGCTCTCTGCATTATAACCTTGCAGGCTCCAAAATGTCAAAGAAAAGACTGAGTATCTTGTTTTGTTGCTACATTATCAGCACAAACACAATTTCAATGAGTGCTTACTCGTAGTTGTAACGAGAGGATGCAAAACTTCAAGCAACAATTTCCAATATCCATGAAAAGAACAAAGGATGTCATCAAGAAATTTTAAAAAATCTGAATTTGACCTTTGAAATTTTTCACAGCCTTGCGAAGCGAAGAGTGGTATGAACAATACACAGTCGCAAAGTACTCACATACTTTTCTAATATATTTGGATTCCATAATATTTCGCTTCTAATCTAAAATCATACGAGCATGATAGGTACACTACAAGTTTTCTAGTTTTTTTTTTCTTCTCTTTTTTTGTGAATTAAAGAAAAGTAACTTCTTTTTCAAAACAGTGAGTCAAAACGCAACACGCGGTAGTAACGGCGTCGCAAGAGGAATGTTCTACATAATC
Organism: Penaeus vannamei; assembly: GCF_042767895.1. Taxonomy (NCBI): domain Eukaryota; kingdom Metazoa; phylum Arthropoda; class Malacostraca; order Decapoda; family Penaeidae; genus Penaeus; species Penaeus vannamei. The sequence continues at coordinate 28,570,510 of NC_091549.1, forward strand.
TCAGTAAGAAAATCGTTTGAACAGCTGCAACAAGGATTAGTAGATGATACAGAATACAAGAAACTAATCCAGCTCAGCCAATGCCCTCTTGAAGTGAAAACTCTTGACTTTCCTTTATAGATTTCAAGATTCTAAAAGGAAATCATAGAGAAATAGCTTTTTATTCTACCTCCTGAGTTTGCATATATTTCTTCATT
>NC_091549.1:28575706-28578206 GCF_042767895.1 Penaeus vannamei
AATGGGGAATGGATATAAATTGCACTATACCGGTGAGGATGGCAAAATATATAGTGTTCATCCCCAGACTGAAGTGCTGTGGCTGATGAAAACAAACAAGGCAGGGAACATCATCTGTGCATATGCTCCACACGTAGGATGCGAGACTGAAAAGGGCAGCTTCTCGAACATATTGGGTACAGTGTTGGCTAAGATCCCGCAGGCAGAGGAGCCACAGATTGGAGCAGACTTCAATGGGCTTGTCGGTTAAAGAGATGGAGTGTCCCTGAAGTGGTGGGAAAGCACGGAGTAGGACTGAGAACGAAGCTGGTAACAGGATAGGGGGTTTGCTACTGCACATCAGCTGGCGATTTTCAATCTTCTTTAAGGTAAGGCTATCAAGATTCAATTTACATTAATGGTGGACTACACTCTTAGATAAATCATAGAAGATGAGGATGAGGATGGTCAAAGATCTTAAGATACTATTGAAAGAAGGGTTAACAAACACAACATAAACTACTGGTGGGTAAAATTGTTCAGCAGAAAATGAAGAAAACATACTAGTGGAAACTGGACTAAATGGAACATAGCAAGAGGTTCATGAAAAGAGTGAAAGTGAAATTAAAACAATATGGAGAAAGGCTTTGGGAAGCACTGAGTTTGACGGCAAAGGACTTACAGGATGAAACTTCTGGGAATTCTTGGAAGGAAGAAACTTGGTGGAATATTGAACATCGGGAAAAAGGAGAGGAAGAGCGATATTTAATGAATAGGTGTAATGAAACAATTGAAAAATACAAAAAAGCCAGTGAGGCAGAAAAGAAAGCAATTGCAAAAATTAAAACAGTAGCATTCAGTTTTGTACCTCACCATAAAAAAAAAATGGTCTGAGAAAAGCAAAATGAATAGCAAAGCAGAGAAAGGAGTCTCAGATGTGTACCATGAAAAGCAGGTGAAAATTAGTCAGGATCAGATACTGACAGAGGACAAGGAAACAAAGGAGAAATGGAGATCTTATATTGAACAGCTCTTGAATGTAGTAAATGGGAGAGTAGAAAGTACAGTGCAAAGATAAGATAGAGAAGGAAGAGGTCATAAAAATGGTATAGTAGCACACTGATACCTGTTTATTAGAATGAGGGTGTATACAGCAATTATAGTGGAATCAACCTGAACTGTGAAAGGCGACTGATGGAAAAGGTATTCATATTGGATCAGTCGTTTGGTTTAATGGTCGGCAGGAGTACCACCGACGCCGCCATTGTTGCATTGCAGCAACAGATAAGAGAATACAAAGAAGACCAGAAAGAGATGTATTGTGTTCACAGACCTAGAGAAGGCCTATGGGAAGATCCCCAGAGTGGAGATGTGGAACCGTTTACAAATGAAAGAGGTAGACGAAAAGTATATTCCTTTCACACAAGGCATGGACCATGATAGCAGAACGAGGGTGTGATGTACAGTGGGAACTTCAGACGATTTAGAAGTTTCTATTGGTCTGCACCAGACCGCAGCATTCAGTCCATTCATGCTTGCCATTTTGATAGATTGTTTAACGGGAAGGAATGAGTAGCAAGTCAAGGGAAATGACGCTAAGATGGCTATGGCAATTGGTGAGATATATATAACAAAAGAGTAAGGGGGTAAAAGTTGGTCAGAAAAAGAAGAGGAAGAGGAAATAGGTAAATTTTATAAATAAATATAAAGGTTGTAGAGATAATTTAAAAAGTAATCCACACCAGAACCTCACCGATACGTGTACATAAATATAGTAGCCTGTATCAGTCCACAGCAGGACTTAGGCCTTTCCTTTTTTTTCCAATTCCTGTCTTTCTCTTTTTCTTTTTTCCAGTCGGCCCCAAATTTAATTATTTTATGACCTTATGATATTTATATCCCAGGCTGTTTGTCCATACGTCACCCTGTCTCCTGCAGGTCTGTTCCCTGATCCACGTCGACCTCATGTGATCTCTTAGGCTAATTCCCAGTATCAACCTTTCCATTCCTCTCTGGGCACTTAATAGTTTCCTCTCCAGGTGTAGTCCATATTTGTGATCTATATGTCATGGCTGGTAGGATGCATTAGCTAAAGATTTTCTCCATTCTTTTGCTTACAATATGGAATTCCTCGATATTCTTTTCTATGCGTTTGTGAACTAAGAAAATTACCCCTGATTCCTGCTCGCTACCATGGGTTTTACCTCTCCAATAGGGTATGTGCCTATCATTTAGTATTGCTGTTCTTCGCTTAGTCTTCTAACATCAAAATGTCCCTCAACATTCCATTTAATGAGAGAGAGTTCTTCAAGTAGTACTAGGGAGTCAGATTCAGTTCTCAGAGCGATTGTATTATATGTGCAAAATTCATCAATGTGGGGTGGCCTGTCTTTGACCGGAGATTTTGGGCACCCTCTGCTGCGGGGAATCCTGATCTTCGCCGTAACCAGAGGCTCCTGCGCCTCCGAGGAATGAGGGCCGCTGCTCTGTTTGTGTAGTCATAGGAGGTATACACCCATGT
>NC_091549.1:28636893-28639393 GCF_042767895.1 Penaeus vannamei
CAAGCCACCATTATTCCTATCCCAAAACAAGGGTGTCCTGATGAATTTAGACCGATTTCTCTGACATCCTGTCTCTCTAAAACCTGTGAAAGGATCCTCCTCAATCGTCTACTCCACCAGATCAAAGATCAAATTCACCCATCAGTCTTTGGTTTCCAAAAGGGGAAAGGAACACAAATGTGCCTGGCACAGTACCTCAATGGAAGTAATGCACAGTCTTCTTACTTTATAGATTTCAAGGGTGCATTTGACAGAGCTTCCCCTACTGCAATCCTCCATGAATTAACTCTCCTAGGAGTTAAGGGCAAGCTTCTGCTATGGATAAAGGATTATCTGTCTTTGGGAAGAGCAAGAGTATGTTACCAAGGCACCTACAGTAATTATGGCGAACTCGAGTTAGGAACTCCACAAGGAGGAGTTTTGTCCCCTTCACTATTTAACATTCTTATGCACTCTCTTTGCAAGCTTAATAGTGAGTTAGGAGACCTATGCAGCATCACATCCTATGCTGATGACGTTCTCATTCAGGTATTTGATAGGGGGGAGTATGTTCTTCAGGGATTCAGTAAAAAGTGCACTTCCCTTGGACTCGTAATCAAACCTGTCAAGATTAAGTATATTTCCAGATCAAACAAACTGTCATACATTCCAAGATTAGGTGGGCAAGTTATTGCAAAAACTGACACCTATAAGTATCTTGGTGTTATGGTGATTGCTCCCCACCTCATGTCCCGCAATTCCCGCTTCACTCGGGAAATCGCTCAAAACATCAGAGAATGCTGCCTGGAGCGCTTAAGACCTTTACAATACATAAGTAACAGATACGTTGGTGCTTCCCTAAGAGTCCTAAGATTGATGTACATTTCCCTTGTTAGGTCCACGATTGACTATGCGAGCCCGGTTCTTAGTATGTTGCCACAAAATGTTCTCAGACCCCTTGAAATCTTACAGAACAAGGCCATGAGAGTCATTTTGGGTTGCCCAATAACTGCTAAAGTTCTTGTCATGAGGAAAGAGCTTGATCTCCCGTCAGTTCACAGTCGTATTACCCAAGTCAACACCATACTCGGCATCAGACTTCTGCAGATTCAGTCCAAACCTCAAATTTCCCTTGCATTGTCTAATGAGATTAATTGTAGAGTTAGGCATGTCCGACGGCCTCGGTACTCCAATCTCATAAAGTCAAACTTGGAATGGAAGGGCAAGACTGCCCAGACTATTCTCAGCTTTAGTATGTGGAACAATGATTTTATCAACGTCCCAGAAGCAACGCTTACTTCACCATGGCATAGATCACATGTTAACGTACATATTGATAAATTAACAGGGCCAAAACCCATGACTTCAATAACAGAGTTAAAAGGCCATTACTTGAAATATATTGATGAAATTCTCCACCCCCCTCAGGGTACCCCCCCACTTGCAATCTACTGTGATGCTTCTACTGATCCTCATGGAGCAGCAGGGATTGGTGTACTAATTCCCGATATCAACCTGTGACAACGTAGATAAGTTAGCAAAACAAGCACTTTCCCATGAAGAACCATATTATGTAATACCGCTATCTATCAGTCAAATGAAAAAACGTGTTATCAGCTGTCTTCAAGATTATGAGGGCCAGGTATGGACCACTGAAAAATTGAAGAAAAGTGGACATGGTACCATCTGGCATTATGAAAGTATTGTCAGGTCATGTGATGCTGACAAACCATATAAATACTACGATGGACTGTCTCGGAGACAGCAGGTCACGCTAACCAGGCTACGCATAGGGTATCAATACACTATACATTATGTACAGGATGCAGTTTTGGAGGCAAAGCCAGTCACATATCACCAATGCAAAATGTGCAAGGCGCCCAAGTCGCATAATCTTACACATTACTTACTTTGTTGCTCAAAAACTGCATCCTATCGATCAAATAGCACTGTCCAGAGACCAGCACTTTTTGATTATATTAATTTTATCATAGACACTGGTCTTGTCTTCGATATGATTAGGGATATAAAAGGTTTTTTACCAACTAGATGATATGTGAATAATGTATGCATAATGACACAGCCCTTCAGGCATGTAGAACTAATGTTTGACTAATAGCCCTTTACATAAATATAAGCATAGCCAGTTGGATAGATGCGGTAGCATCTTACCCTGGCTTTTTACAGGGCATGTACACTGTTCTGTAAATAAATATTATCAAATCAAATCAAATCTCTCTCTCTCTCTCTCTCTCTCTCTCTCTCTCTCTCTCTCTCTCTCTCTCTCTCTCTCTCTCTCTCTCTCTCTCTCTCTCTCTCTATATATATATATATATATATATATATATATATATATATATATATATATATATATATATATATATACATGTATAGATATACAATGTATATGTGTGTGTGTTTTGTTACTATTAACCGTAAATTCGACTACTGTAGTAGCCACCATCTCCACGTTTGAAATTGGCAGTATTATCAGCATTAATCTTTTTTACTCGCCATTGGT
>NC_091549.1:28654393-28659393 GCF_042767895.1 Penaeus vannamei
CTGGATGGGACGCACAATGAATCATAAAGCAAAGGCAATGAGTCATAAAGGCAGTGATTTCAATTAGGGATTGATCTGGGATATTGTGGATTTAAGCTTTTGATAGTGCCATTTGTGATGATGTCGAGGAGTCGGGGACTTGCGTAATGGTGGTATTGGTGACTGAAAGTAATGGTAACTCATCTTTATAGTAATGGTTAAAAGTGACAGGAATAATCACGATAATATATTTATAACGATGACATTAATATTCATAATGACAATTGTTAATGATAAAATAACATTAAGAACGATAACATCAATGATAATGATAGAGATAAAATACTTTGTTAATGTTAGATTGATGATGATAATAGTAATAGTAATGATAATGATAAAAAAAAATAATAGCAATAATAACAATGAAAATAGTAATGGTGATGGTCATGATTATACAATTATCATTATTATTAATTTTGTTGCCACTGCATTCATAATGATAATATTGATTTTAAATAATAACTAGAAGCACTCAGAGAGTGCATACTTCCGCCAAGGCAATAGAATATAATAATCAAAGCGCCCAAAAGTTCTCCCTGTCTCCCAGTGCCAACAGTAATAATAGTTACCCTTGCAGTAGGGGTAAATGGTACAATAATATAAATAAATCCTGGATCTACATCATGATCCGGATCACCACCTTAGTGACATCTAAGTTGAGCTAAGACACACCTCTGGTAAAAAAAAAAAAAAGAAAAAAAAAAGAAAAAAAAAAAAAAAATCACAAAGATCTGTTCATTATTTTTTCAATTATCTGGCGAACTAACAAACTAACCAACGCTACAAAGAACCTCCTTGGCGGAGGTACCAATAACAAAATATCATTAATAATAATCTCAATAATATTAATTAGAATTACAATAACAGTATTGATGATAATGATAATAATGTAAATTAAGAGGATGATGATAATAATAGTAGTAGTAATAATAATAATAAAAATGATAATGAAAATGATAAATAATAAAAGTAATCATAATAAAAATAATGATAACAATAATAATAATGATAATAATGATGATAACGGATGATGATGATGGTGATGATGATAATAATAATAGAAATGACAATAACAAAAATAATAGTAATAATGATGTTGATAATAACAGGAATACTAACAACGATAATAGTGATAATAGTAATGATAATAATTATAATAATGATAACAAAGAAATGATAATCATTATAACATTTTCATTATCATTACTACTGCTACTATTATTATCATTATCATTAATAAGATTAATAAAAATGATATTATTGTGAATAATGAAAATGATACTTATAAAATAATAAAGCTAAAAGTATGGCTAATATTAATAATGATGATGATAAAGAAAATTATAATAATAATGATCATAATAAAAATAATTTTATTATCATTATTGTTAATGACAATGCAAATGATAATAACCACAATAATACTAACAATAAAATTATAATAATGATGATTGTAATAATATGATAATGAAAATATTGATATCAACTACAATGATGATATTGGTAATACTGATAATAATGATAATGATAGTGATAACAGTGGTAATGATAATCATAATAAGGATAATGATAATAATCATAATAATGATAATAATAATAATGATGATAATATTGATAATAATAATATTTACAATAACAATGATAAAAATAATAATGATAATAATAATGATAATAATGATAATAATAATAATGATGATAATAATGATAATAATAATAATATTGTTATTATAGGTCTACTAATTCTACTACTACAACTGCTGCAAATAACAACAACAATAACAAAAATAATAATAATGATAATGATAATGGTAATAATATTAACAATAATGATGATGATAACCATAATAATAGAAGTGTAATAATCATGATGATGATGATGATAGAAATGTAATAAGGATTATTATAGTAATGATACTCTTTAATAATGATAGCCATGATAATGAAGATGATAATAGTAATTAGTATGGTAATAATGATGATAATGATAATAATAATGATAATAGAGTAACAATAATGATTATGAGGCTGATTATGACAATGATAATGATAATTATGATAATAATAATAATAATAATAATAATAATAATAATAATAATAATAATAATAATAATAATAATAATAATAATCATCATCATCATCATAATCATAATGATGATGATAATAATAATAATAATAATAATAATAATAATAATAATAATAATAATCATAGTAATCATAAGAATGATGATAATAATTATGATAATAATAATAATATTCATGATAGTAATAAAAATAATGTAATAACGGTAATTATAATAATAATGATGATGATAGCGATAATGACATTAACAATGATAATAATGATGATGGTGTTCGTGATAATAATAAAAGAAATGATAATGATAATAACATTAATAACAATAACCATAATAAGAATAATATATGAATAAGCAACGTCCATTAGCCTGCATGCCGAGGCCCGCGCCCCTGGCTCCCGAGCGGGCCCCGCCCCTGGCTCCCGAGCGGGCCCCGCCCCTGGCTCCCGAGCGGGTCCCGCCCCTGGCTCCCGAGCGGGCCCCGCCCCTGGCTCCCGAGCGGGCCCCGCCCCTGGCTCCCGAGCGGGTCCCGCCCCTGGCTCCCGAGCGGGTCCCGCCCCTGGCTCCCGAGCGGGTCCCGCCCCTGGCTCCCGAGCGGGCCCCGCCCCTGGCTCCCGAGCGGGCCCCGCCCCTGGCTCCCGAGCGGGTCCCGCCCCTGGCTCCCGAGCGGGCCCCGCCCCTGGCTCCCGAGCGGGTCCCGCCCCTGGCTCCCGAGCGGGCCCCGCCCCTGGCTCCCGAGCGGGCCCCGCCCCTGGCTCCCGAGCGGGCCCCGCCTTCGGCCACGCTGAATGGCTCAGAAAGCGCTCGCCCGTGGCCGCCCAGCGCCGCCGCCAAAGGGCCTTCGGAATATGACATCACGTCACATTGAGTGATGAGTGTCAGGTGTTATATTTTGTTGTCGTTTTCATTTCATTGGCGACATAAAGAACAGATTGATAATAGTGATGATTAATAGCAAAAATCATGAAAATTATAAAGTGGTAATAAGGATAATGAAAATATTGGTTATAAAAATGATGATTGTTATGATTTGATTATGAAAATAATAATGGCAATAGTAAAATTGATTATGATAATAACAAGACTGATGATAATGATAACAATTAGAAAATAATTATTATTGTAACTCTACTTACAGTAACAGTAAATAAATATAATGATAATAATAACAATGACAACAATAGCAATAGTCATAATAATGATAATAATAATAGTAATAATGACGATACTTATTATTCATATTGTTATTATTGTTGTTGTTGTTGATGTTGTTATTATTATTATAATTATTATTATTATGATCATCATCATCATCATAATCATCATCATCAGTATCAGTATTATTAAATCATAAATTATCATTTTGTTTATCATTACTAACATGATAGAAATAAATATTGTGATACACCTATATTCAGAGTTATCATTGTCAATGATATTATCATTTTATTATCTTACAGATTCTAGTTATTATTATCGTTATCAATATTATTGTTATTATTAATAATATTATTATTAGTAGTAGTATCATTATTATCTAATTATTCATCTAATTTTGGTTCTTTTATCATCATTATTATCTTATCTTTATTATCCATGTTATTATTATTATTATTATTATTATTATTATTATTATTATTATTATTATTGTATTCTTAATTGTTATCATTATCATTATTATCATTATAATAATTATTATTATCATTATCATCATTATTATTATCATTATCATTATTATTATTAACTATTATTGTTATTATCATCATTATTAGTAGTAGTATAATCATTAGTATAATTATTATTTTAATTAATGATATGTGAAATAACAAAAGAAATGGGAAAAGAACCGTGTTCATAATGAACATTTGTATTTTTTTCATTTAATGTTATAGTATATTAGCATGGAAAGTGAATCTGAATCTGAATAATGCATGTATTTTAGGTTGAAAGTTGATTGCCACCTCCCCATAGTCTGTTGGACAGCGTCGTATGGGGACTGGGATTTTAAATGTCATATAATATTTTATGATCAACAAAATGTTTAGGTTTTCTAAATGTGTCTCTTTTGATTTATTGTTATGTTTCATGTGTAAATCAGTATTGAGGTCGGTAATCTTTAAGTAAATAAAACTGTTATGTTACACTTATCTTTCATTTATTAATAAAATTTACAGGTTGAATAAAGTGGTATCTCAGCCTAGCGCATCTCTCCCCTAGCAGACTAATTCTTCCGACTTAGACAAAGGAGCGATGCAATTATCAGGTAGCTATTTTTTCTTCTTCTTTATTAGGATTGAACTGATAATTTATGATGATCTTGTGAGGAGGAAAACGTAAGGGGTTTATGGCCATTATAAACTGTTGAAGTGATTGGTTGTTAGTAATAGTAATTGCATCAGTAATAATTCCCTCCTCCAAGGAATCGATTATGTTTTTTATAGCGTTGGTTAGTTTGCTAGTTGGTTAGCGGGATAAGTCAAAAAGTAATGAACAGATTTTTTATGGACATTTTACTAGAGGTGTGCCTTAACCCTCCGCAGATGCCATTTAATTTCGGTTGTGATCCGGATCAAGTGATTTGCTTGTTTGTTCGTTGGTTAGCAGGATAACCCAGTAAGTTACGAACAGATTTTTACGATTATTTTACCAGAGTGATATTGTAGTCCACCTTAGATGCAAGCAAATTTTGTTGGTGATCCGAGTCCAGGAATTTTTAAAAGATTCATTAACACTGCGACATAGGGAAACATGGGCGTCACCAGTGGGCTTGAGTAAGAGCTGATTTTAATGTAATTCTTCAAGTTTGAATATTTTCATTGCATAAATGACCCTATTGTTTTGGCGGAGGTATGCGCTCTCTGAGTGTTTTTATTATTATTATAATTA
>NC_091549.1:28669432-28671932 GCF_042767895.1 Penaeus vannamei
GGCAGAGAACTCAAGCACCAATCTGTTAGCCTCTGATTGTGGGTCATGATGAGTGCATTTCGGGGCTTGGCGGCTTGTCGCTTGCCTGACCCGTTTCCACAACTCTGTAAGGCTGGTCTGGTACCCAAAAGACTGGCACCATTCCAGCCATTTTTCCTGCCTTACTCTGTTGGCAGTTTCCTTGGCATCCACAACAGCTTCCCTCAGCAGGGCCAGATTGTCGGGAGATCTTTGCCGTCGGAAGTTTTTTCTACACATATTAACCCTGTGGTTGACCTCTTTGATCTCGTCATTATAGTACCAGGCGTCTTTGTGAGTTCTGGACCATGGACGAGTTTTGGGAATGGTTTGTGAGGCTGCCTGGTTTATGGCCTGGATTAGCCTTGTCTCTAGCACATCCACATCTTCATTATCGTTATTGGGTTCATTGTCTTTCAGACATTGAGCCAAGCCTTCTTGGAAGGCAAACCAGTTGGCCTTGTCAGTTTTCCATTTAGGCATGTGATGTGGTCTTTGGGCTGGACCTGCATCCACTAGTGTGGTGACTATGCCGTAGTGATCACTAGTAACTGTATCATCAACACACCATCGAATTCTCTCCACCATTGTTGCAGTGGCAAAGGTGAGGTCTAGGACCCCTCCCTTCACATGCGTTGGTTCTTTGGTGTTGAGAAGAGCGATCTCAGGGAATGTCTCAAGCACTTCTGCTATGTGAATGCCTGCCGCGTTCGGCCTTTTGCGGGGATTCAGCATGGCCATGTGTGCATTGAAGTCTCCCCCTATGATCACTCGGTCTTGTGCTGCAGTAGCACAGACCTGGTTTAGATCTAAGCTCTCACACAGTGGTTTGCTATAAATATTGTATATTTTTATAGAGCCCCCAGGTAGCTGAATCTCAACAGCAAGAGATTCAACACCATCTCCACAGTGCGGCGGATTGGCTATTAAGGAGCAAGGGATAGCTTCTTTTACCAGGGTCATCAGGCCTCTAGCACCATCCAGGATTGGAGTGGTGAAGGCATGATATCCTGAGAAGCACACGGATCCCATTGTTAGTGTCTCCTGGAGCATGACGACGTCAATGCTCCTTGCTCGCACAATGGACTGGAGAAATGAGTAATTGCTTTTATAGCTACAGATATTCCACTGCAGTATGCTTAGATTGTGTGCCATGATGGTTACTCAGTGTCACTTGCTTCATCTTCTGATGCCCCAGTGCTGGTGGCATCAGATAAATACAGATCCTCATTGATTGAGGATTGTACAACTTCCTCTAAGTCAGACACTCCGGTTAAGGCCTTACCAGGGGATGTAGGGTCTAGGTTGGAAGTGTCACCTTGGTTCGGAGGACGAGACTTTGGCTGTACAGACTCGGCCTGCTGCACAGTTTCAGCCTGTCCTGACAGACTAGCAAGCTCGGGGAATTCCTCTCTGTTAGAGGTATCCAATTTTCTCTGTGGGGGCGACTCCTTCCTCTTAGGAGGTCGGGAGTCTTCTCCTTTTTATTTTGTTTTTTGTTTTGACCCCAGACATGGGTACCTGGGGGCGCAGGGACAAAGTCGGGACGTTTTTTGGCTAACTCCTGCTTTTTAATCACTGCCTGTTTCCTGACAGAGCAAGCCAGACTCCAGGCATGATGTTTTTTGGCACAGTTTGGACACTTGGCTGTTGTGTCCTTCTGGCCATCTTTGTGTGCCTTAATACAAACTTCAGTTTCGTGTGCCTCGCTGCAAACACCACATTTGGCTTTGGCCTTGCAGTTGGCCTGGTGATGCCCGAATTTTTGGCACGTGAAACACCTCAAGGGCTCTGGCACATATGTCCTGAGCTTGTATGAGCCCCAGTTACCCAGATCAAGGGTGGTGATTGGGGCTCCCTTGAGGATAACAAGGACTTGCCTGGTTGGAGACTTCCCTTTGGTCATGCGGGAAGCCTCCACCACTTGTGGTAGAGACGTGATCACCTCCACGTCGAACCCTAGTGGAAAGCCAAGTAGCACCATCTTGGATTTTTTCTCTTGGGAGGTCAGTGGTGAGATACACACCTTCCTCCCATCTTTAAGCACCTTGATTTCCTGCAGGAAGTTCATGGGGGCTTTGTCTTTGGGGGCAATGATCATGCCCTCATCTCTGGAGATTCGGATTGATAATCTCACATTTCTTTCCTTCTCCAATGCCCTTACCAGCTGGTATGCATTGTCGAAGTCTTCAGGTTTTTTTGGTACCTTAAACCGCGTTAGTCGACTTGGGGTGTGTTCTGCCTCTTCATCAGAGTCAGTCTCCACCCTTCGTCGCTTCACGCCTCCCCTTTGCAGGGGTTTAAGGCCTTTGGAAGTGGGGGCAGCTGTTTTGGCTGGTACAGCTGGAGCCCCTTCTTGACTGAGGGAGTTCTGAGGGGAGTTCAGGCTTCCCTCAGTCTGGTGTGCAAGGACAGACTTTGTGTTTGGTGTTTCTGTCTTGTCCTTGCTCGGTTCAGCAGGCCGGACACGTTCGGCCTGCTT
>NC_091549.1:28689975-28694975 GCF_042767895.1 Penaeus vannamei
CGGGGCAAAACAGGCAGAAAGAGTGATACCCGACACCTAAGCCTATGAAGGATACAAAAAGAGGCGATAAAAAAAGACGAAGAAGAAAAAAACTTTGACAATGACGCTCCTATTTCCATAAGAAGTCGAGTTAACGACGGAGGGAGCCTATTGTCCGAGCGTGTTCTGTCAAGGGAGGAATGCCTGGAGGGAGAGAGAAGGGGCGATTGAGGGGTCACAGGGAGAGGGGCGGAAGACGCGAATGAGGGGGTAGAGATAGGTAATAGTCTAAGGGAATTATTTAAGAAGCAGAGAGAAGGGAAAGGATAGAGAAAAACGAAGGTTAGAAAAGAAATAGAGGATAAGCGATGAAGAAAAAAATATTCGAAATTTCAAAGTACGCTCTCGAAGTTATTGGATTTCTGAGACCCACTGATGAATAATGAAAATACGAAACATCGAGCTTTGTTTTATTATATTCTGATCCGATTCTGTTCATTCTAAGAAAAATAGACAGAGGTAAGGGATACAGAGAAAAAAGTCAAATGTACAAATTACATAGAAGTTAAGCGATTGAGAGGTAAGAAAGATAAAGCTTCAGAAAGGGAAAGAGATTGGAAACACTGACAGAGAGAGAGAGAGAGAGAGAGAGAGAGAGAGAGAGAGAGAGAGAGAGAGAGAGAGAGAGAGAGAGAGAGAGAGAGAGAGAGAGAGAGAGAGAGAGAGAGAGAGAGAGAGAGAGAATGTAATTTATTTTGATGGACAGTCAACTAATGTGTGGCTAATGTATTTAAAATCAGGATTACGGATAAAAATCTGTCAGTATACTGTATAGCTTAAATCATGATTTTGCTATTAATTATAGTATAAGTATAAAAAGCAAATAATAACAATAAACTTAAAATAGTGACCGTTATAGACGTGATTATGAATGAATATAATAATTGTGATAACCTTCCTCCGAATCACAACGACGCAGATATCAAACTAGTTCAAGTAGCTGCAGATTGACAAATGATTGACAAATATGAATAATAACAATGTGAAAGAAAATAATAATAAAAATATACCTACAATACTGGAAGTAACGATAAGTCAGTAACAATAATAATGGTGATTACCGTAATAAGAATAATGGAAGTATGATAATATTTATATTTTTTAATGAGATGGACAGCCATCGGGGGACGCACGGCCTCGTCTTGCAAGTGGGCAAGGAACAGCTGGGTCTTGATGGCCTGCGGCACAAAGGCGGCTCGACCTCGAGATCTGTGGCCTTCACTGGCCAAGCCACTGGGCAGACAATAATAATAAAAATAATGATTATGACAATAGTAATAATGATGAAATTGATAATAATGATAATTATAATAATAACGACGATAATAATAACAAATATTATGACAAAGATGACATTGATGATGACAATGATAAAAGTAATATTAGATAATAACGAAGTTAATAACAATAATGATAATGGCAATAATGATATTCATGACAATAACAGTAATAACAAAAATTGAAGCATTGATAATAAAGCAATAACAGTAATACATGCAACAATGATAATAATTATATTAACAATAATGGTAATAATCATAATGATATTATTAATGATAATAATAACGACAGTAATGATAATGATAATAATAATCATTATGAAAATTAGTGTAGTGATAATATAGATGATGATGATGATCATGATAATGATAATAATAATAATGATAATAATAATAACTATAATAATGACAAAAATTATGATAATAATAATAATAATAATAATAATAATAATAATAATAATAATAATAATAATAATAATAATAATAATGATAATATTAATAATAATTACAATAATAGTAGCAATAGTACTAGTGATCACGGTCATAATAATAACGACAGCAACAAAAATAATGATAATTTTGATAATAGTAATGACAATAAACATCTTATATAACGATAATGGTAATGATGATTACGAAAATGATAGTAATAATAATAGTGATGAGGATAATAATGATAATAATACTATTAAATATATTAGTAAAACTTATAATACAAATAAAAATGCTAATGATAATAATAAGGCTAACAATAATAATGATAGATATAATCATAACAATAAAAAAGATGATAATAATAATGATAATAACTAGACGTACTCAGAAAGCGCATACCTCTTGTAAGGCAATTCAAATATTCACATTTGAAGGATTACATAAAAATTTCTTTCCATAAACATAACCTCCTTGACGGAGGTAATAAATGTAATGATAATTATAAAAGGGATACTATTATTACCATTACCTTTCCATCAGTTAGCCATGACGATTGGGGTAACTGGTGCAATCATTTAAAAGTTACTAGATCCGGTCCATGGTCCCGATCACCATCAGAATTTACTGGCATCTAAGACAAGTTGAGACACACCTTTGGTAAGAGTAATTGTACATAACTTTGAGTTATCCTACTAACCGAACAACAAACTAACTAACCAAGACTACCAGAAACGTAACCTCCTTGAAGGAGGTAATACTAACAATAATGATAATGGTAATGATAATGATAGTAATTATAACAATAATGATAATGATGATGATAATGTTAATAGTAATAACAACAACAACAATAACAATAATAATAATAATAATAATAATGATAATGATAATAATAATACTAATAATGAGAATGATGATGATAATTAAAATGATGATAATGATATTAACGGTAATGATTGTAATAAAATGAAAACTATAATCGTGATAACAATAATTGTAATGAAGATCATGATGATAATGATAATAATTAAAAATATGATAATAATAATTATGATAACAAATAATAATGATAACAGTATATATAATAGTAAAGATAGTAATAACAACAATAATAGTAATAACATCAATTTCAGTAGATAGTAATAATGACTATATTGAAAACAATTACCATAATGATAGTAATAATGACAGTAATAGTACTAATATTGATAATAATTTTGAGGATGATATTCATATTGATGATATTGATATTGACAATAAAAGTAATGACAATAATATGACAATGATGATAATAGTAACAACAGCAACAACAAAAATGATAATAATGATAATAATTATAATGATAATAACAACACTAGTAATATAATGATAGTAATTATAATAATAATGATGATAGTAATTATAATAATAATGATGATAGTAATAATGATATTAATAATAATAACAACAATAATAATAATAATCATGATAACAGTACTGCTACTACTACTAATGATAAAAGTGATAATAGTAATAACACTAATATTAACAATGATAACAATAATGATGATAACAATAATAGTGATGATGATAATGGTAATAAAAATAGTGATTAGAAAAATGAAAATATAGAAATAACAGCAACAATAATAATAAAACAATAATAACAATAATGATCATAATAATAATGATAATGATAATAACAGTAATAATACTAATGGAAATAGTAATAGCTGAAATTACGATAATGATAATTGTAAAAATAAAACTGATGACAATAATAATAACCACCTTTATTATTATTATTATTATCATCATTATTATTACTATTATAGATATTATTCTTATTATCAACATTGTAATCGTTATTACTACCATTATTATAATTATTATTATAATTGCAATAATAATGACTATTATTACTATGATAGTGATATTCATAAGGATAATGATAATAATTACAGTGATGATAATGATGATCATAATAAAAAAGAATAATGACACTGATAACAGAGCTAGTATTATTATCATTATTTCTATTTCTATGGTAATATTGATATTGTTAATAATAATAATGAAATTAAATATGATAATGCTGATTTTTATTATTATAATCTTGATAATAACCATTATTATCATTATTATTATTATCATTATTATTATTATTATTATTATTATCAATACTATTGTTATCATTATTATCATTATTATTGTTATCATCATTATCATTATTATAACAGTAATAATAATAATAATAATAATTAAAAGCACTCAGAGAGCGCTTGGGTCCAAACGGCATCTAAGACACACCAATGGGAAAAATATAAAATCTGGCCATAACTTTCTGAGTTATCCTGCTAATCAACGAAAACACGAAAAAAACGAACACACTAACGAACGCTACCAAAAACATAACTTCTTTGGAGGAGGTAATAACGAGGAGTGGGGATAACATGGATAACAATGTTGATAGTGTCACTGATAATTGTTATTGTTTTGCTGATAATAATGATACTAATCTGGAAAATCACATTAGATTTAAGATAATAACAATAATAATCATAATGGTAATAGTAACAATAATAGCAATAAATATAATATTTGTCATCAAAATTATAATGATAATAATAATGATGATAGTTATAATAATGGAAGGGTAATAATAATAATAATCAATAATTATAATAACATGAAATCAACAACAACGATAATGATAATAATGTTATGATGATTATGGAAATAATGATATAATAATAACAATAGTAATAGTAGTGGCAATAATGATTATAATGTTAATAATGACAATAATAATGTAATAATGATAATAATTATATTGATAATAATAGTAATAGTGATAATGATAATGATGAATATTATAATGGTGATGATGATATTGATAATTATATCAACAACAGTAATGATAATAGAAATAATAATAATGATACTATTATTACAACTGCTAACACTATTATTAGTACTACTAGTAGCAGTAAAAATGATAAAAGTCATAATGATTATTATCATAATAAAAAGGGGTACAATAATGAAGATAACGGTTACGATTAAAATAAAAATTGGTTTTATATTAACGTTGCGAAGTTAAAAATATTAACAATGATGATTAGATATTACGAACATTACAATTTTTTTTTTTTTTACTATTGTTGTAATCATAGCTAAGCTTTTATACATTACTATTTTTGTCTACAACAGAATTCATATCATGAATACCAGCAACACAACATTACAACATATTTATCTGATAAA
>NC_091549.1:28704975-28707475 GCF_042767895.1 Penaeus vannamei
TTCCCCTGTCCTCCCTTGACCCGTGTTTCCTGTGGTGTTTCTCCTCCTCTCTCTTTTATACTGTTTTCTCTCCCTTTCCCCTTGTCCGCTTGATGGTGTGACATGATTGAGGTTCATGTCACTGCTGTCCTTCTGAAGAGCCTTTGAATTTTTGGCTTACCAGAAACATGTTCCTCTCTTAGGTGTCCTGATCCTTGGGTGGCCCTCTCTACCTCCTGTTGAGGCGGCCTGTTCCACTGACAGACTCCATGGGAAGGGTTAATAGCCAATAATGAGGTATCATTCTCGCAGACAGACAATATCCCCATAATATCTAATTCATGGTTCATGTCACTAGCTTATCTTCTAAAGAGCCTTATGGGTGGTTTATTTAAAAATTGCCGATATAGAGGTGGTATCCTCTACGAACCATGAAAGTCCTCTTCCAGTCGTTCCGGTTCCTAGGTGGCCCCCTCTCCTGTCTTGTTGAGGATGCCCTCTCCACTTGGAAAGGACTATAGCCGACACAGAGGTATCATCCTCCCAGGTTGATTAACTCGAATTCATTTTCCAAGGATGGTGGGTCACTGGACGGCCCCCTCTTCCTCCCAGTCGTTCTAGTCCCTATGTGGCCCCCTCTCCCCTCTCGTTGAGGATGCCCTCCCCACTGACTGGATCACTTGGAAGGGACTATAGCCAATAGAGATGTCATCCTCCCAGTTTGATTAACTCGAACTGTCTCTGGACAACCCCCTCTTCTTCCCGTGAGGCAGCCTCCCCAATGACTGGCCACCTGGGAAAAAATTAGCAACCCTTCCAATCATGCTTACCCTGTAGGAGGGTCTGCATTCCCTCTGGTCTCTCCCCAGAGGTCCCATGACCTACCCACGTATTTGCCGTGTGTGCCGTGGAGACGAGTGTCTTAGAGTTTGAGCGATACCATTAATGAGTACACCCTGTGGCTAGCAACACGCCTCTTTGGTCCTCTATTCCAGGAAGATGGGTGGCCTCATCCTGCCCCAATCAGGTCAGTCGGCTGGTCTCCTTAGGGAGGCTAAGGATAAGTACTCACTGTGTTGTTGGGCCTCACACAGGCCCCATGGGTGCCTTACAAAACCAGTGGTTGCGGATATCCTCTCGCCAACCCTGTAGCTGTTCGAGAATGCGCTCTAACACAGCTTCCTTTTGTTGGACTCAATGGTGGGTGGGGGCGCGAGAGGCTGAAGGAAGTGCTAACTTACATGGCAAAGAAATCTTAAAAAAAAAAAAAAAAAAAAAAAACTCGGACTGACCATAAAGACGATAAACCTGGCAAAGAAAAGAACATGGCAGTCACCCTGAAGCCTTACAAGGCTTCTGGTGGCTAGAAGAAGGCAAAAGCCCAGGCTGAATGTGTCTAACCTGCTGCTAAAATGAACAAGACAGAAAAATCACCTCAAATAAAGTCTGTCCATGAAATAGTCCAACAGCTGAACTTAAGGGCTGGCATCTCCGGGCCTTCAGCACAAGCCGAGAGAAGTCTGACCTCTCAAACAATGCCTACAAACTGGTTAGAACACTGGAGTAACAGAGGCAGATCTGATTAACAATTCAGACTGCCAGAGACGAGGGCATGGCCATTGTGCCCAAAGATGAAACCACCTGAAGTTTCCTGCAGGAAACCAAGGTATATAACTCGCCACTGATCCCCCAAGAAAAAAGAACGAAGATGGTGTTACTTGGTTTCCCCCTAGGGAATGACATGGAGGTGATCACGTCACTACTTCAGGTGGTGGAGGCTTCCCACATGTCCAAAGGGAAGTCCCAACCAGGCAAGTCCCGATCACCCTCAAGGAGGCCCCAATCACCACCCTTGATTTGGGTAACTTGGGCTCATACAAGCTGAGAACATACGTGCCAGAACCCTTGAGTTGTTTCACGTTCCTAAAGTTTGGGCACCACCAGGTCAACTGCAATCCCAAGGCCAAATGTGGTGTGTGCGGCAAAGCACATGAAACTGAAATGTGCATCAAGGCACACAAATATGGGCAGAGGGACACGGTAGCTAAATGTCTCAACTGCGCCAAGAGGCATCACACCTGGAGCCTGGCTTGCTCACTCAGGAAACAGGCGGTCCTTAAGAAACAGGAGCTAGCCAAAAAGCATCCCGACATTGTTCCTGCGCCCCCAGGCACCTATGTCAGAGGACAGAACAAAGGGGTAAAGACTCCCCGACCTCCTAAGAGGAAGGAGTTACCTCCCCAGCCCATGCCGGATACTTCTAATCCTGAGGGGTTTCCCTGGCTTGCTAGTGGTCGCAAGAAGAACCAAAGGAGAAAGGTTCAAAGACCACAGCAAAGTCCTTTGATGAGAAGGATATGACTCTCCTGTTGAGTGTTGTAGTTTCTGCGGTAGCAACAGCCTTGTTGCTACTGTTTTCTTTGCAAGGAGGCGAAGAAAACAGTTCAGGTCACCATGAAGGCAATGACAGCCCAAAAGGGGAGGAACCTGGAAGCCTCCAAACCAACTCAGAGCTGCTCTC
>NC_091549.1:28764975-28767475 GCF_042767895.1 Penaeus vannamei
GCATAATTATCAATATTGTCATTCATTATCAATGATTATTATTAAGACATAAATATGTATAGACATATATATAACATTTATATATATATATATATATATATATATATATATATATATATATATATACATATACATATATATATATATACATATACATATATATATATATATATATGTTATATATATATACATATATATGTATATATATATATATATATATATATATATATATATATATATATATATATATATATATATATATATATATATATATACATATATACATATATATATATATATATATATATATATATATATATATATATATATATATATATATGTATATATATATATATATGTATGTATATATATATATATATATATATATATATATATATATATATATATATATATATATATATATATATCTACACACACACACACACACACACACACACACACACACACACACACATATATATATATGTATATATATATATATATATATATATATATATATATATATATATATATATATATATATAAATTGATGTGTGTGTGTGTGTGTGTGTGTGTGTGTATACATTATATATATAAATATATTATGTATACTATGTATACATATACATATATGTATATAAATATATTATGTAAATTATATATGCATATTATATACATATATATCATATATATATTATATACACACATATACATATATGTATATACATGTTTATATATATATATATATATATATATATATATATATATATATATATATATATATATATATATATATATATATATATATATATATATATCAAGTACTCCATTCGAGGTAAGTCCTCCAGTTCATCACACTCGATAACCAAAGGCTGACGAATAAGTGGCTGATAATAATAATAATTGTTGATTAATAATCTTGTTTGGTTCCATTTGTCAGAATGATTACTCGTATGATAGGCTTCACCTTTAATCCCACCCTCCTCTTGCTCCTCGTCATATCCCGGTTACGAATTGTGCAGTTGCACATAGGGATTTTTCTAATACATTTGTCCATTGTTCAATTCATAATAAGAGATATTCAAGTATTTAACAACTTGGATATGACTGAAAAGATTTATCTTACAAAAAAAATGTGGTCCAAAAGTTATCTGCACTAAGCTGAATTAAGTTCACTTGTAGTTTTTTTTACCTCTATGTGTGTATGTGTGTGCTAACCCGTCTTTCTACTCTTCTACTTACCTATCAACATACCCACCTATCTGTCCATCTATCTGTCTCTATCTACCTACCTATCTACCTATCTCTATATCAATCTAGTTATCTCCCACTGCAATGAATTTGTTCTCTATGAAAGATCTGGTTCTATAATAACAGAGAAAATAGATCTTTATCAGAAATAAGCAGCAAAATTTAGCAGGTGAATGAAAGTCACCAATTGGCATAAACCCTTCGTGAGTATCTATGCGCATATTTACGATTGCGATGGCCAGAGATATGTCAAAAATCTGTTTATCTGCGAGAGGACAAGATTTATAAAAAGATTGGGAAATTTAGTGAAGATAGCCCTTCAAATCGTAACATTTCATTTACTCTCCAGGGCCCATGAGTGGAGTCAGAGCGCATTATTATTTACGTAAACCAATTTATGTTGATTACAAGAACAAAGTATAATCTACAATAACTAATATGATTTTATAATGAAAAGTTCATGATTAATACTTAATACTGCATAAAGGTCTTACTGAACACAAGCAAAGTCAATACGCATTTACTATTTCGATGTCTCAGTATTTGAAACTTTAATTTATTGAACAAATATAGATTATAATAATTATACATTAATTTAATATCAATTATCACACTTTATATCAAAGAATATTAATTAGGCTCGTAGCCATCTGAGTAGAAGACGTGGAGACCAGCTTCACGATGGAAGACGTTCAAGACAGAGAGCAGAAGGCCCGCTGTTTATAAACCCGTTGAAGACATTTTATCGAATGTTACGTTGTACTGTAGAGCTATAAGGTTTCTCACAGTCTCGGCAGTGAACATGAGGTTCGCTGGCCTTTTAAGGAGAATGAGACTTCCAAAAACAAGGAACCAGTAGAAGACATCAGAAATCATAATTTTCGGTCAGTTAAGATAACTACCTTATGATTTGATGCTGTTGTGATACTGAATTTCCTTATATCTATTTATTGTATTGAATTTGCATTACATTTCTATGTATTCATATGTTTATTCTTTGGTGTAACTGTAACTATTTTTATTATACTTTATTTGTTTATAACCAGTAATCAGCTTCTAAAGACATCGGGTAAACTAATGTGTTTATCTGAATTCCGAAAATTTTCCCACCCTTTAATTCTACGTTCTACAACGATAAATCAATATTTTAAGACCGTATTTTCATTGATAATATGCGTCGGAAGAAATTGAATAACGAGGCGGTTGGTGGTCACCTTAAGATTTTATAGCGCGTTTGAAACTAATCCAT
>NC_091549.1:28807517-28812517 GCF_042767895.1 Penaeus vannamei
GCCTTTCCCTCTCTCGCTGTGCCCTCCCCTCTCCCTATTGCTCTGCCTGTGCCTTTCCCTTTCCCGCTCTGCCCTCCCCTCTCCCTATTGCTCTCCCTCTGCCTTTCCCTTTCCCGCTCTGCCCTCCCCTCTCCCTGTTGCTCTCCCTCTGCCTTTCCCTTTCCCGCTCTGCCCTCCCCTCTCCCTGTTGCTCTCCCTCTGCCTTTCCCTCTCCCGCTCTGCCCTCCCTTCTCCCTTTTGCTCTCCCTCTGCCTTTGCCTCTCCCGCTCTGCCCCCCCTTCTCCCTATTGCTCTCCGTCTGCCTTTTCCTCTCCCGCTCTGCCCTCCCCTCTCCCTATTGCTCTCCCTCAGCCTTTCCCTTTCCCGCTCTGCCCTCCCCTCTCCCTATTGCTATCCCTCTGCCTTTCCCTCTCCCGCTCTGCCCTCCCCTCTCCCTCTGCCTTTCCCTCTCCCGCTCTGCCCTCCCCTCTCCCTATTGCTCTCCCTCTGCCTTTCCCTCTCCCGCTCTGCCCTCCCCTCTCATTCCCAAGTCTTCCCTGAAATCACTCCTGGCCTCCCACCGTCAGCCCTACGTCTGCCCTTCGCATTTCCCTCCTTCTCCGTTCCCTCACCCCCTTCCCTCCCTCTCCCACCCTCCGTTTGCTCTTGGATCTCCCCCTCTTTCTCCCCTCTCTCACCTGTCCCCTTTTCCGCCGTAAGTCCACTCCGCTTCTCCTCTGCCCCCCCCCCCCTCCTTTTCTACTCCCCGTACCTGCTCCTCATCTTCCCTCTCTGCTTAACCTCCCTCATCGGACGGTCGTGAGAAAGAGAATTGGGCCTAAACTGTCCAGTTGTTGCATTGCAGTGTAGCAGCAGCAGCGGCAGCAGCAGTAGTAGTAACAGTAGTAGTAGTAGTAATGTATATTTTGTAGTAGTAATAATGTATATAATAATATCTATTTTGATGATGATGATGATGATACTGATAATGATAAGGATGATAACAACAATAATGATAATAATAATGATAATGTCATCAACAGCAACAAAAAAGTCGCACTCACATGGCATATGACAATAGGCATATGATGCCCATAATGCATGTTCTCAGATGTGAATGCATAAAGAGCGAACGGACGAACGAAACGTCAAATAGATACCAGTGCATATGATAAGATAATGGCAATAGTGATAACCATAAAAATAGTAACAATAATGATGATGATAATAATGTTATTGATGATAATGATAGAAATAGAAATGCTAATGGTACATTTTGATAATGATAATGTAACTGATGATAAGGACAATAATAACGTCATTGATGATAATGATAATAGCGGTAATAGTAACAACAACGACTCTAATAGTGATAATAATGATAGCAATATTACCAGTAATGACAATGGTACTAATAACATTAGTTATGATAATCTATGAAATAATGGTGATGATGATAATAATGTTATTAATAATAATGAAAACAAAAGAAATGATATTGACAGTGATATAATAATGATGATAATTATAGCAATGATAGTAATAATAGTAATCATAACAATATAATAATGATAACATAATGTTATTGATGTGGTGATAATGATGATGATAATAATGATAATGAAAACTATAATAACAACGGTGGTAATAGCAATGATAATGATAATTTTATTAAATTTTAACGATAATAATGATAATGGTAAATATAACAATAACAGTAATAATAGTAATAACTCTAATGCTAATGATGATAATAACAAAATTATAATAATGATAATCAGTGTTATCATTATAATACATAAAACATCAAATACGATAATGATAAAGATGATGATAATAACAATGATAATAGGATTAATATTCATTATTACTAATACTAATATCATTATTGTTATCATTATTACCATTATTATTATTATTATCGTTATCACTATTTTCTGTTATCATTATTGTTACTATTAATTGTATTACTTTTATCGTTATCATAATCATCATTGTCATTATCTTCATCATTATTGATGAAGATGATGACATTCTTCTTTCACAATTACTTTTATTGTGTGTGTGTCATTGCTATTATTGTTATCCGTATTATGCCTATTATTATCACCATCACTACTATTATTATCATTATTATTATTATTATTATTATTATTATCATTATTATTATTATTATTATTATTATTATTATTATTATTATTATTATTATTATTATTATTATTATTATTATTATTATTATTATTATTATTGTCATCATCATCATCATCATTATCATTATCATTATCATTATCATTATCATTATCATTATCATTATTATTATCATTATTATTATTGTTGTTATTATTAGTATTGTTATTATTACTATTATTATTGTTATTATTATAATTATTATTATTATTATTATTATTATTATTATTATTATCATTATCATTATTACAATTACTATCATTAATATAATAATAATAATTATCATTATTATTATTATTATCATTATTATCATCAATATCATCATCCTTATTATTATCATTATTATCATTATTATCATCAATATCATCACCCTTATTATTATCATTATTACCATCAATATCATCATCCTTATTATTATCATTAATATCATTACTACTATTATCATTTCTATCATTATTATTATCACAACTAGTATTGTTATTATCGATATCATTATTACCGTTTTTACAATCATTGTAATCTACCTACTATCATCGTAAGGTCACACGCCTTGATAAAGCAATGGCGAAAAGTTCTTCGGCATATTCGCGTTTTCTTGTTCTTCCCTTCGTTGTTCCTGCTGCACACAATCACATGTGTGTGTGTGTGTGTGTGGGTAGGTGGGTGTGGGTGTATGGATATATATACATAAATATTCATTCATATCTATCAATCTACCAGTCGATATATCTATCCATCTATCTATCTATCTATCTTATCTTATCTTATCTATCTATCTATCTATCTATAGGTATGTATGTATGTATGTATGTATGTATGTATGTATGTATGTATGTATGTATGTATGTATATATATATATATATATATATATATATATATATATATATATATATATATATATATATATATATTATATATATATATCTATATATATATATATATATATATATATATATGTATGTATATATATATATTTATATATATATATATATATATATATATATATATTTTTTTTACATATATATATATATATATATATATATATATATATATATATATATATATATATATATATATATATATATATATATATATATATATATATATATATATATATATATATATATACATATATATATATATATATATATATATACATGTATATATAGTTATTTATATATATAAAAATCTTTCATAACATCAAGGTACAGTTCAGACTTCAATACGCTAGGGACCGAAGTTTAAAATTACTTCATGTCTAAATTTCCCTCCCCGGTTTTCCATTTTCCTTTTGCTTTTGCCTTGTTTCCAGTTATCTTTTTTTTTATTTTTCTTCTTCACGTCCTTGGCTCTTAACCATGTTCTTACTCATTCTCGAAAATGGTATTTTGTATCTTCTCTCCTCCTTTTTTGTTCTCGTATTCGTATTCATCCCTCTTCCTAAACTGCGTTTTCCCCTCTTCTCTTCTCATCGGCGTCTCTCTACTCCGCCCCCTTCTCTTCCTTTTTTTTCTTCCTCTCCTCGCCCTTCATCTTTACTTCTCCTCCGCCATCTACACCCACATTTCTGTCTCTCCTTGCACATTATCTTCATCTTGTTCATCTTCCCCCTTTTCTTTCCAGCCTTCTTCCTCTCTTTTTCCCTCCTCTAAGTTCTCCTCAACCCTCTTTCCCCATCTCCTTCCCCCTCCCATCCCCCCTGCCCCCGCCCCTCATCCTGCACATCCTCCAAAGCTCTTATGAAAGTTCTCCCCGAATTTCGTGTATCACGTTGGGTTGGGAATGCCCTGATCGCTCCAACTTCCAAGGCAAAATCATTTCATTGGAGAGCCGGAGAGCTACCACTCCTGTACCTTCGCAATCAGCAGAGTGACCGAGTGTGCATTCAAAAAACCCCTCCTACCAAGATTGGATTACTTGCTATTTTGTTGTTGGGTGCTATTTGGGGAATTCCGGCGGGGATGATACGGGTCGATTTCTGTCTGGATTCTTTCGCTTTCTTTCTTTCTTATCTTCTTCACCTTCCTCCTTGTTCCTTTCTGATCTTGCTCCTTCTGACGTGGCATTAGAAATCTGCACGAGGCTCTTCCTTGTTCTTTTCTTTGCTGTGGCAATCTCTCTGATGAAATTATTCGTGATTTGTTCTCTCTCTCACTGTCCTCCCTCTCCCTCGACGTTTTACGACGCTTCCTTCCTATTGTACACAGACGTCGGAGCGGACGCTGTGGAGAAAGCGAGACACCTGAAGGATTTCCTTAGCTCATTACGACAGACAAAAGGTTTTCTCTCTTATCACAGCGGATAACAACTCCATTAACCGGACAAATAGGGAACAAAAAGGGTGTGTGTTCCGTATTCGTCTCGTCTCGTCCAAAATGCTTGAGGTTTCGCGGTTTGGAAAGGCGAGGCAGGTAAGGTGGCGTCATTCGTCCGTCATGGTGTTTTTCGCCGCTAGGTGTCTCTGGTCGTCCTGGTTTGTACCTCCACCCCCTTTCATTTTGTTTGTTACACTTGGAAAAAGGAGAAAGAATCTGTAAAGGAACGTGGAAAATCTTTATTGGGACTTCGCTGGAATAGTCCCGTTTTTTGTACAGTATTTTCCTCTTTTATTTTTTTATTATTATTTTTTTTATTATTATTATTATTTTTTTTTTTTGGGGGGGGTGCTTTTCTTTTCTTTACTGCCCCTCCTATTTTCTTCCCTTGTACAGAGACGTATTTCTATGGGTCGGAGCTCTCGCGGTTTTCGGGTAACCGGACAGGTAAAATTTTGCGGTTAGTCGCTGGATGTCTCTGTCTCCCCGGCCGCCATGACCCGTTCCGGCCTGAGGGA
>NC_091549.1:28870657-28875657 GCF_042767895.1 Penaeus vannamei
AATAATAATAATAATAATAATAATAATAATAATTGCTAATAATCACAACTATACGAACAACAACACTAATGAAAATGATAAAAACGATAATAGCAACAATCAAGATAATATAATTACTGATATGATAATGATAAGTATCATAAATTATAGTGATGATAAAAAATATATATATCAATAATGATAATATATATCATGGATTTAATCATGATCATAACACTAAAAACAATAATGATAAAGCATACAATGATGATGATAATGATATTTGTATTGCTAATAATAATGATGATATTAGTGATACTGATAATGGTGATAACGATAATATTGATACTATTACTAAAAATTTTGATAATGATATAATCATAACATCAACAAGAACAATAATGATGATAACTATACACGTAATCACAAATAAAATTAATAATGAAAATAATAGCAACAACAACAGTAATGATAATAATGATATTGACAGTAAGAATATTGATAATAACAATAATAAGAATAGAATAATGGTAATGATGATGATGATGATGATGATGATGATGATGATGATGATGATGATGATGATGATGATGATGATGATGATGATGATGATGATGATAATAATAATAAACAATAATAATAACGATAATAACGATAAGGATAATAAAGCTAATCATATCTATTTGAGGAAAGAAAAAAGAATCTACTACTACTTCAACTTCTAACAAATATACCAACAACAATATGAATAACAACAATGAGGAAAATAATAACAGCAATAATGATAAAGGGATGTAGCATTAATTATAAAGATGATGATAAAAATTGCTGTTATGATAATAACAACGATAGTAATGATAATGATAATAAGAATAATAGTAATAGTACTAATAATGATAATGATAGTAATGATAAAGATGATAAAGGAATTGCAAATAATACTGGTGAAAATAATAATTTCAATAACTTTGATAATAACAATAACAGTAATGAGAATAATATAATGATAATGACAGTAATAATGATGATGATGATGATAATAGTAGTGGTAATAATAATAGCACTAAAATAATTATCAGATCAATTATTATATTTATAACAATAATAAAATGATGATAATAATGATAGGACTAATATTACAAGTAGAAATAATTAGAATAACTAAAATAAAATTAATAGCAATGATAATGATTATGGTAATTACAATATCTAAAATAATGATAATGATAATAACAATATCAATAGCAATGGTATTACATTACTGACAATATTAATAATGATAGTAATAATGGTAATAATAATAAAATAATTATTATGATAACAGTAATGATAATTATCATTATCACCATTAAGATCATTATCATCATCATTCCTTTTTGTTATTCTAAACCTTGCCATAGTTACTGTCATTGTTACTATTATTTTCATTTATTATTAGTAGTAGTAGTATTACTATTATTACTATCATAATAATTATCTTTAGTAGTAGTAGTAGAAGTACTATTATTATTATCATCATTATTAGTAGTATCGTTATTATTTTTATCATCATTATCTTCATCATTACTATTTATTCCTGTCATCAGTAATTTAATTATAACAAAATTGGTAATGATTATAAGATTAATCAAAATATAAGAAAATAATAGCAACAATGATAATACCGAGAAAAATAAATGACATATGATAATAATAACCGGAATGGTAATATCATTAATAGTAATAACGATAGTTATTGTAAATTTGGTGGTAATAAAGAGAATGAAAATGATAATTATCATGATTATCATAAAGATGAAGGTGATAATGAGAATAATAACAACAATAATAATGATATATGTAATAATGAGAGAAAGTGACAATAATAATAATAATGATAATAATAGTAATAATGATAATGATAATAGTAATAATAATAAGAATAAGAATAAGAATAATGGTAATAATAATAGGAATGTTGGCTAAAAAATAGATATGGCACGAAATGCAGGACCACACAGAAATAACAATAATACAAAAAAGGTCTGTAATGAAAGAGCTCTTCATGTTTCTGAAGCTCCTAAAACACCCGGATTTAGTTGCCTGACGTTCGAGTTGCAACGAAGCTACTTGAAACTTGTGGCGCCGAGGGTGAAGGGAAGGCAGCTATTAGCATAAGCATTATTATTGCTATTTTCCCTATTGTTATTGTTATTATTATCAATATCATTAGTATCGTTATTATCGTTATCATTATTATTATTATTGTCATTATTATTGTTGTTGTTTTTGCTACTTGTATTATGATGATTATTATAATGATAATTATTATTTTTATTATAGTTATTACCATTGTTATCATTATTATTACTATGATTATTATTTCTATTATCATTATTATTTTTATTAGTGGTAGTTGTAGTATTACTATTATTATTATTATTATTATTATTATTATTATTATTATTATTATTGCCATTATTATAAGACATAATTATATTAATAGTAATAATAAAGGTTATATTATCATCATCATTATTATCAATATTATTATTACCTCCGCCAAAGAGGATGTGTTTTTGTTAGCGTTGGTTAGTTGGTTAGCAGGATACACCAAAAACATTTTGTGGAATTTTTACCAGAAGTTTGTCAATTTAGATGCCATTAATTTTTGGTGCTGATCCAGATCCTGCGCAGGATAACACAAAAGTTAAGAACAGATTTTTATGAAATTTTTACCCGAGGTGTGTCTTAGCTCAACTTAAATGCCACTTAGGTGGTGATCCGGATCATGATCCGGATCCGGGGATTTTTTAAGAACTCTTTAGCATTGCGAGTTACGGAAACACTGACGTCACCAGTGTACCCTATAGCCTAGGTAATACTGTGAGGGCTTCTAGTTATTATCATTATTGATAGTCTTATTATCATTGTTATTATTACTATTGTTATCAAATCCGCCAAAAAGGTTATGGTTTTAGTTGCTGGTTAGCTGGATAACAGATTTTGAGAAATGTTTACCAGAGATGTGTCTCTGGCCAACTTGGATGCTATTCAATTTTAGCGGTGAACCGGACCCCAAGACAAAAAATCATGTACAGGTTTTCATAAAATGATTGCCAGAGATGTGTCTTAGCTGAACGGACTTTATTTTAAAGGATTCATTAGCAATGCGAGGCGTCCCCAGTGTCGCTGTGAAAGAGGTGACTTTAATGTAATTCTTCAAGTGTGAATATTTTCATCGCTTCATCGACTATTATTGTTATCATTAGCAGTAAGAGTAGTACTAGTAATAGTATCAGTATTTGTATTTGCTTTATTAGGATTAATATAATTTTTATGATACAATTATTATCAACGTTTTTTTATGTTCATTGTTACTTTTATTATTACTGTCAGTGCTATTATTATCATTTTTATTACTTTTGCCATTATCACGAATATTATGATCATTTATTGTTACTATTGATATTATTATTGTTTTTATTAGTGTTCTCATTATCATCATTATTATCATTTAATTCACATTATCATTATAACCATTATCAATATTACTATTAGTACCATTAGTACCTCATTATCTTTATTGTTTTTATTATTATCATAATCATTATTATCATTGTTTTTATTATTATCATTATCATTATTATCATTGTTTTTATTTGTATCATGATTGTTATTATTAATTTCGTAGTTATTATCATTACCTCCACCATTGCCATAAGGGAGGTTATGGGCGCCTTCTGTGCTCGTCATAAGAGTCAGATCCGGATTAAAGTTGAATCCAAATTCGTCGTACTTGCACAGATGTAAGACGCGCTGCCAGACGCACAAGTTAATGCGAACAATAGTAAATCCGATATTTTACTTAGAAGATTTGTGTAGTGGCAAATAGCATCCCCCTCTTTGAGTTTCATATCACAACATTAACGTTGATAATGAGATGTTTGCTATAGAGAAAATAATATATAAACACATATAGGTAGTATTATATCATGAAGATATGTATTTGCGCCACTACAAATAAAATATATATAAATGGTTTCAAATTCCCTTTAAACTTTATAGGCAACTGAACTAAAGATGTCAACGTTACTCACATCAGTTTACATTCGCGGGAGAGTTTTCTCCGAGGTCGCTTTCTCGTGGGCGATCGCGGGGCGCGGGTGAGGGTATATTTTCAGGATGTTGCTGTCGAGGAAAATGATAATAAATTTCCACGCGGTTTTAAAGTCATTGTTGTATGAAATTTCAGAAAGTTTGTACTTTGACTTGGAGGTCTAAGCGTGATGTTATTAAAAGCTTTCTTTTTTTAGTCTATTGATATATATAAGTTGGGGGTGTTTTTCTAACCTGGATATAACACTGTCTTTCTTGATTTGTAAACTCTGGAATTCTCTGTGGGATTATCTTTTTTCTTGTCATTGTTGAGAGTTATAACTGCAGTTTGAGTATTCCACAACTATCATTACGTATCAATACATGATTGGTGGCATTAACTAGCTCGTTTTGCGTGTGAGCAGGATTTAATTTTGAGCTTAAAAATTAATGCAGGTCCAGAGGTGAATTAAAAGTTGATCCCGGACACTGCCATTGCGCATGCGTACTAGAGATTTGGATTAAACTTTGGTACTGGATTAACTCGAAAAGTGATTACATTTTTACCAGAGGTGTCCCTTAGCCTGACATCAAATTTTGGTGCTGAGCCGGATCTTGAACCAGATACAGGACTTTTTTAAATTGATTGCATATTCATTATTGCGTTTACGGACGCGAAGAGTGTACTTGCGAAGTTGATTTGAATGTAATTCTTCAAGTTCTTCAATTATACTATTGCATCAGTGACCCTATTGCCTTGGCGGAGATTTGCGGTCTCCGAGTGCTTCAAGTTACCATTATTATTGTTATTATCATCATCATTATATTATACTTTTACTATTGATATTAGAACTGTCATAGTTATTATCACTGTCATTGTCATAATAATCATTACCAAGTATATCATGATTATCTTCAACAATATCAATACCATTGTCATCATC
>NC_091549.1:28900657-28908157 GCF_042767895.1 Penaeus vannamei
GCCCTCTGTACCAGTTATCCAGAATAAAGACAAGAAAACTGCGACAAGTTTAACTTCAGACCAACATCTTCAGAGTACGTCAGTATCTTACTACTGCCCTACCGCTCAGCCACGACCTACCAAACAACAAGTAATAATAGTGGGGGGTGGGACGCCTCCTTCCTCCCACTACATACATTACAAGTGGTGGCATCACGCTGGGATTACCGCACCACGCGCCCTCCGAAGATTGCCGCACCACGCGCCTTCCGAAGATATCGTACAAGTACTCTGAAGATCAACTTCACGAGAAGTTACAAGTCTCTACCAAGATTATCGACTCCTGCAAGCAAAGAAACTCTCATCGGTCTGTCACTTCAAGACTTCCGACACGAAGCCAGTTTTCCCTGCTGTCGCTACTCCCTCTGCGCACCTGCCGCAGTCCTCAACGGTTACTGCAGTCGCCTGATGCAGCAACATCAATCTACACTGCCCTGCCAGTACCTCAAGGTGAGTTTCTTTTATCCTCGCTGTTCTCATTTGTTTAGGAAATCCCCTGTGAAGTGAAGTGTCTGATTTCCTCTCGCTCTCGCGAACACCTGTGTTCCTCCCCGCATAGAAAACGAGATCTCCCCTCACTGGCATTTGTCTCCCCTCACTCCGAGCGCGCCTCACTCATGCTCTGTGGTTAGCATGATTACGTTAATTTCCCTGTAGTTCTGTCTACCTACGAGTACTTAGTTCGTTTTCCTTTACTCTAAGTCGTGATGATTTCTGAATCTCCACGATGCTAAGTTCCAGTTCATTCATAATGAGCTATTTTTCCCAGGAAATTCTTCCTGCATTTTTGCATGTCTTCAGTAATTCTCTTAATAGGAAAATCCTTCCTGTAGCCTAGCATGCAACTGCCCTTCATTTTCGATGAAAGATCTTGCATTTTTGCACGCAACTACTCTCATTCCCCTGAAGAAATGTGTTCTACGATTTATCTACCTTTACTTTCACAAGGATATTTGTTATCTTGTTTTCTTGCACATGAATCCTACGAAATATGACATGGAGAATCATTCCTTTATCTTGCATGGCTCTGCAAACTCGCAATTTCCACGAGATTTTGTCCTACAATTTCGTTTGTTTGTTACTGCCTCCTATCTCTCAGGTAAATGTTGCAATTAACACCCTCTATTCCCAATACTTGACACGTTGCTTCCAGTTATTTCCTAATCATTATGAGTTCGTGTTGATATTGTAACTCCCTGAGATACTGAGATATGGCATTATGTCTTCTGTCGCCAAGACATGGTACTGTTGTTCCCGTCTGTTGTCCCCAGAGCCAGACACCCCGTGCTGAAACGCCACTGCTGACCTTGACTCTCGGATCACCACGTCGTCCCCTCGCCGCCGTGCCCTGACGCACAAGTTTCGCTCGCCCGTTAACGAGCCCATCTCACGGACGTCCTCGCCGCCGTATCACCTGCCGACGCTCCCATGTTCTCTACTGTACGTCGCTGCAACTCCGGCCGTGTCCGCCGCCTCGTCCGCTGGTGACTACCGCCGAACGTCCTCACCGCCGCATCACCTGCCGACGCTCTCCTGTTCTCGCGTTGCTACTCCGGCCATGTCCGCCGCCCCGACCCGTCCGCTGGTGATCGCCGCCCACGTTCCTCGTGCATCTCGCTACGCTCACTCACCACACCCGTTGCCGTGCTGGTGACCCTGGCAAGAATTGTCCCTCCTTGCCTGCTGATTCTCGTGACGCCGTCACCAATGTTGTTCCTCTCCCGAAATGACGAATCCTTCCGCCGACGTGATCCTCAAGACCTCGCTCTCAAGATTCTCCGCTCAACCTTCGACTCTTCGACGATTACTGGTCTCCCAGAATCTTCTAGACCCGGTGTGCGTGTCATTACGACTGACACGGCGCTTGACAAGTTAACTGAGTCTTCCAGTGATCCTGTGTGGAACGATTGACGAGCTCCGTGACTGATCATCACTGCCGCTCACGTCAAGACCACCTGCACCCCGAACAGTGACCTGTGCAAACAAGCACCCTAGGCCGCCGACCTTAGAAATACCTGAACGACCGTTCCTCCTCAACTGCAAGATCGAGACTCCCTGTGTCTGTTACCTCCGTCACCTGTCACCTGTCATCTACCTGCATCGTCTACTCAAGAATCGAGGACGATTCTTTTCTAGTGGCCGAGCGATTTAGTGACCTGCTCCCCTCGTCGCTCACCCCTCGCATACCACGAAAGCCATGTGTTTTTATTTCACAAGTACTTCAACCTGCCCTGTGCCCGACATTGACGAAGTGACCGTAGAACACGCTAATCTGACCCTTATTACTCTCATACATTTTCCATGCATTTATTCTCTTGTCTTCATGTATAAATATGCCATGTTTATACTCAAAATGTTTCTTAAAAAAATGCTTCTTCTGAATCACGATGTATGTAACTGATTTTACCATTGATATTCAAATGTTCTATGTTTCATGTATAGTCAGCCAGTCTGTCCCATAACCACAATGTTTGGATTGTAAAAACATACCGATATCATGTCAACCATACCCTTGTTCCTCTCCACGAAACGGTCATGTGACCTAATATCTCTGAAACTATGTTCATCCATATTCTTACATGTTTTTCCATTGTATATTGTCTCAAAACGAACTTCGTTCATGGCAATTCCTGTGCCATCTACCTCAGACCGCTCGCCCCCGCGGGCTCGGCAGGACGCGCCCTTCCCTGGGCCTCTGCCTTGCCCTTTGTACCAGTTATCCAGAATAAAGACAAGAAAACTGCGACAAGTTTAACTTCAGACCAACATCTTCAGAGTACGTCAGTATATTACTTACTACTGCCTTACCGCTCAGCCACGACCTACCAAACAACAAGTAATAATAGTGGGGGGTGGGACGCCTCCTTCCTCCCACACATACATTACACATACACATACACATACACACACTCACACACACACAAGCACACACACACACACAAACACACACACACACACACACACACACACAAGCACACACACACACACACAAGCACACACACACACACACAAGCACACACACACACACACACAAGCACACACACACACACACAAGCACACACACACAAGCACACACACACACACAAGCACACACACACACACACACACACACACACACACACACACACATATATATATATATATATATATATATATATATATATATATATATATATATATATATGATATATATCTGGCAATGAGTAAGAGTGGAGTCGTTCTTTTGATCAGTGTCATTAAGTGCTAAAATTACGTGTCCGAAGTGATCTGTGATAGTGCTACACAGGAGAGAAAAAATCGTGAATGTACAGCGCATATAATCCAACCAAAATAGAAATAATAAGTCATCTGATAACCTCACAAGTTTATAAAATCTATTATCTGACCATACGTACGCGGACTTTTTAAACCAACAGGAGTGCCAGAAAGTGCCAACTAGGAATGCTACGATTCATTACAGTGTTAGAGAAGCTCATAAGTTCATCGAGAGTGCCTCAATATTCAGAATCAGTGAAAAGAAAATAATAATAATAATCTCCTCCCATGAAAAGTATACCAAAATACGAAAGCATTAGGAAATGATAAGCAACACCTGTGCCACAGGTCGCCGAGTAACAGTGCCAACCGCGCGGGTATTACAGTTTCCACTCAAGTAAATTTGCAAGGGAACAGTCAACGGCCAGTATGTAAGTACAGTACATCACAAAATCAGGTAGGTTTAAAATTGGTTCCCATAAAACGTAAAGCATCATCTGCCATTCGACAGAAGAAACGCCTGATAAATCAAGTAATAATAAAGCGTAACTCAAGCTTTGGCACCTCAGATGAGCGCCAGACGCCGACCCCATGACCTGTGGTCAGCCGAGGCCGCACCCCGTTAGGCTTAACAACAGTTAAGGAATGCGACGCCGCTCCGAAAAATTGCCAGATACAAAATCACCCTTATAACTACCTTTATCCCAAACCCCATCCTTACCCCCTCCAATATCATCCTAAATCCTCCCACAACACCCGCATCCTTCCCTCAATTCTTCTGCTGCAGCACTACAATTTAGGGACATTATAATGCATGGGCTCATTATAATGGAGTGCGTGTGTGCGCCTATGCAGACACGGTTCATACGTTCGTGCGCGAGTAAGAGCGCGTAGGCACGAAAGCGCGCAGGTGCATATGTGCGCATGTACATGCGTATATATGTGTACAGGTTCATATGAGTGTAGGCGAGTTTAAATTCATGTGCGGATACATGGGTATGTATGCTACTGTTTGTCTACGTAAGGCTATAAGCTTCCACATAGCTTTGTGATAAAGTACATTATATATGGGTATGTTCCGTGCTTACACATGAGGGCATACATGGGTTTAAAGGCGTAAATATGCAAATTTGTACATATGGTGTATATATTCATGTATAAATGTGTACATATACATGTGTATATAAGCATGTATATATGTGTATGTGTATATAGGTATATATAATGTACGTGTATATGTGTATGTGTGGGTGAATGTATAGGTAGACATATAGAGGTATTTATATGTGTATATGTCTAGGTATACGTATATAGGTGTGTGCAGGATGTAGGAAGGTGGATAAATAAGTAAGTATATGTATGTATGTACGTATGTATGTACGTAGAGGTAGTTATATGTAAAGCAAGTACAGATATATACACATATATACAGGAGGGGGGGGGCACTAGTGTATGCTGCAAATGTATGTGCTCATACACGGATGCGTGAGCACATGCAGGGATAGATACATGCGTATGTATAGTGATATGTAGGTTTGCGAGGTATGCAAAAAGGGGGTGTTTACATATACACGGGTGAGTATACACTCATGTACACTCACTCACTTATCAATAACATATAACAAGCGCATAAAGGGACAGGCGATGTGAACATATGACTAGGTCAGACTATGATGGACATGTATGTAGTTATTTATAACGTATGAATAAGTATCCATATCAATAAGCATAAGTACAAGAATAAAGGTGTATGCTTGCATATGCATATACGTGGGAATGAGCATATGCGTAATACTTAGAGCATGTGCGGGAATGAATGTGTCTGCATCAGGTGCACATACGCACAAATGAAGTTAATAAATAAAATAAAAAATCAAACATATATGCACTTCTAATAATTAAGCCCAGCTCAGGGGAGTAGTGAGCAGGCCGTGCACTGCCGCTCCTAAGTCCACACCAGGTAGGACCAAACCTGCTGGGGGGGACTTATCAATGGCATTCCGGCTAAATTACTCCCCTCCCACCAAGATACACCTAAGCCAGTAGGTGGGAGGTAAATCGGCTGTCCACCTCCCATGAAAACACACACACAACAACGGCCCTCATTCCCCGAAGGCGAAGGAGCCCCTGGTTACGTCGGCGATCAGGATCGCTCCGGAGCAGAGGGTGCTAAAAATATCCGAGTAAAGACAGGCCGCCCCACGTTGATGAACCTTTGCACATACAATATAAGGACCATGAGAACTGAATCCGACTTACTAGCCTTACTAGAGGAACTCTCTTCCATTAAATGGGATGTAGTAGGACTCTGCGATGTTAGAAGACTAGGCGAAGAGCAGAAGTTAATAAATGACGGACACGTGCTCTATTGGAGAGGAAATTAGGGGTAGGATTCTTAATACACAAACGCTTAGAAAAGAACATCGTAGAATTCTATAGTGTCAGCGAAAGAGTGGCTTCTGTAACAATAAAACTAAACAATAGGTACAACTTAAAAATTATTCAAGTCTATGCTCCAACCTGCAGCCACAGCGATGAAGAAATAGAGAGCTTCTATGAAGATGTTCATTTAGCCAGCGAGAGAACAAAAACCCATTTCACAATTATGGGGGATTTTAATGCCAAAATAGGTAAAAAGACAGAGGGCGAACCATGGAACAGGCACTAGAAACGAGAGAGGACAAATGCTAGTCGACTTTGCAGAGGCTCGATCACTCAGTATCATGAATACATTCTTCGAAAAAAGACTAGAACGGAAGTGGACATGGAAGTCGCCTTCTGACGTCAAAAACGAAATTGACTTCATAATTTCAAATAGGCGCGATATAATAAAAAATGTAGAGGTTATAAATAAAGTAAATGTAGGCAGCGACCATAGAATGGTGAGAGGCGAAATTAAAATATATCTCAGAAGGGAAAGGAACAAACTAATGTGTAAACCACAGCCAAACTTGGGTAACTTGAGGATCAGAGCAACAGAATTTAGCCTAAACATCCAAAACAGATATTCACTCCTCCGCAACGAAGATCTCAACATCGACAAAATCAATAAACAGTTCAGTGATATAATAAAAGAAGCTGCACTTGAAGTAGGCGGCAAGAACGACAATCGAAGCTCCAGCAAGCTCTCGGTAGAAACTAAACAGCTTATGCAAAAACGTAGAGACATGAAAGTATCGTCAAGTAGGGACAAGATAGAATTGGTTGAACTAACAAAGACCATAAATAAAAAGAAGAGAGAAGATGTACGGAAATTCAATACTAAAATAATAAATGAAGCAGTGATTTCAGGTACCAGCAAGAAAGCAGCTAAAAGAAGACTAGGAATAGGGAGAAATCAAATGTATGCAATTAAGAAACCAGACGGAGAAGTAACATATAACAAGAATGAAATCATCAAAGTAGTGGAAGACTTTTCCAGGGATCTATACAACTCAAACGAACAGCCACAAATAGAAGCAAACACGGTAACTAGAGACGTACCTAATATCACAAACGAAGAAATAAAAAGAGCACTTACAGGCATGAAGAGAGGAAAAACACCAGGCGAAGACGGAATTAGTATAGACCTCATATTAGATGCAGGAGACATCGCAACAATGAAACTAGCTAATCTTTTTAACAAATGTCTTCTCAGCGGAAAAACTCCGAAAGCCTGGAAGAATGCAACAATTATCTTGTTACACAAAAAAGGCGATAAAAAGTATTTAAAAAATTACCGACCCATAAGCCTCCTTTCGGTTACTTACAAACTGTTCACGAAAGTCATTACAGCTCGCATCTCTGACAGTCTGGATTCTAGCCAGCCTAGAGAACAGGCAGGCTTCCGCAGCGGATTCTCGACAACAGATCACATCCACACGCTCACCCAAATAAGAGAAAAAGTAAACGAATATAGGAAACCCCTGTGTATGGCATTCATCGATTATGAAAAGGCATTTGACTCTGTACAAATACCAGCAGTATTAGGTGCTATTCAACAACAGGGAGTAGAGGAGGTATATTGTAATATATTGGAAGATATATACAAAGATGGGACAGCAACCATCAAACTCCACACGAAAACCGATAAAATACCAATTAAAAAAGGCGTTAGACAGGGCGACACCATCTCACCAAAGCTGTTTACAGCCTGCCTCGAGGAAATATTCAAGAAACTAGAATGGGAAGGGAAGGGTATCAAAATAGGAGACGAACACCTAAACA
>NC_091549.1:28945580-28955580 GCF_042767895.1 Penaeus vannamei
TATGGATTCTGAGATTTCGAAGACACTTCAATCGCAAATCTGATTACATAGTTAGTTAACAAGGTTTATCTGGTTCGGAAAACTTAGAATTGATACCGATTTTGCAAACTCTGCGAAGAAGAAAACGAAGGCTTGGATTGCAAGACTAGCAAGCAGGATGCATGAGCGATGAGTGAGACCCGGATGAGCATGATCGCGGATGCAGGATAGTGAGTTGGAAAAATATTGAAAAAGGTCTGTTCGATTAATATGATGGAAATTGTTTTTGAATGAGCGTAGCAAATTAAATTAGACATGGTATGAATTCTGATACATGTGTTAACGATATCAGACAATAGCAATCAAAGATTCAGTTTGACTCCAGTAAGCCAGTGCTGCTGACCTTTCGCGCCGAAAAACTGCTTTGGGGGTGAAGAAAAATGTCGGGCGAGGATGGGTGAGTGTGGAATGCTTACGTATTTCGTTGCTGGAACATCCTTTGTCGTTCCCCTTGAATGAATATTTTAGAACAGTATTGGAGAATAATCAAAGCGCCTGGAAAACTCTTAATGAACCTCTTGCTTCATTTTTCCTCTCATTTTTTCATTAATTACTTGGCTCTGGAATAATTAGTGTACCTAGCTAATGATCCACGAATTTTCTTCGGAATACAAATTGAGAAAGTCTATCGATTATTGATAGCCGGATTTAATCTTATTTCCAAACTGGCCTCGAGATGCACCGCGGGAGATGGGTCATTTGGTTATTTCGAAGCACTTGCCTGCTCGCCATCGGACAGGCTTCCTCGACGACGAAAGCAAATGAGTATGTATTTGAATTATATCTAAATACATCCTTAAAGTATCTGTATGTTGGCGTCCCGAAGGGAGAATGCATTTTGCATTCGTAAAGCCGGCAACTTTTACACGCCTGACCGAGCAATAGCGACCTCAGAAACCTTCCGGGCATCAGTGGCCATAAAATGCAATTTGACATATAAACTTGTGCGATAAGGAGTTTTTATGTCTAATTTTATATAATTTTGTATTTGTATTAGCATTTTTTTATTATACGTAAAAACATTTGTAGTTGTATTTTCAATTTTACCGTGAAAAGTAATTGTATTAATACTGCCTTTTAAAAACAGTATTTGATCTAACCGTAGCTGTAGTGATAGAAATAATACATAAAAATACTATCTATGAACGAAAGTCATGATTAGAGGAGAAATTTCAAGTTCATCACATTTCCAACTAACACATGGTGCGCGCCTGCAACTTTTGGCAATGCTGGTATCTAGTATTCTGTATATGGAAAGCTCATGTTTTTAACGAAGCCTGTGATTGGCTTACGGTATTTAATAAACATTTTCATTGGCAACCAACATCAGCAATCAAAAATATACAAAAAGAGTTTGGAAATCGTTTTATTGAATGCCAACATTTTTGCTTGAAATATGTGACGTTTTCCTTAACAAATACCAACTGGAACTGGTATAACTTGCAGCTTCAGGACAATCACAATAGGAAAGATATAAAAAAGTTTCCGCTAAATTTATAAATAAGGAACATCATTCTGAGGAGATAAGATATGAGTGAATGTGATCGGTAAGGTTTTCTCACCAGATTCATTGACTTCTACGTGGCTTCCTCAGGGAATATATGAATGACAAATTACCTAATCCATTGAGGGGTTGTTTACGTTGACGACTTTTAAGAGTTCCAAGATGTTCACCCGAGTCACATGGAGTGATTCCCTTAAAAAGATTTCGAGGAGAAAATTAGGGAAAGTGACGCTCACACGACTCCTTAATGAGAGCCGGTCTCTTAAACAGGCAACCCGCCCCACGCCCTTGCCTCGTGATGCCGAAAGGCTGTTTACACTCCCCCGCGAAAAGACCCTTCGCCCCGCCTCCTGTCCCGCGACAAGTAAACAGTGCGATCATGGCGCACTCGAGGGCAGCAGCACTGGCGGGACATACGCCGGTTGTTTTTCCCTTAACACAGTTTTTCATTGCCCTTAGAAGAGCGAAGAAGATTGTGGGTCAGACAGTGATGTGACAGGAAAGACCGAAATGTGTATAATAAAAAGGGTATTTATGTTGTAGATTAAGCATCTTTATTCCTTTTAGCGTCCTGATCTTGTACGGGCTTTGTGGGTTTGTATTCCATAATTCCTCTTCGGCCCTAATACTGCCAATGAGGGGATGTATTATTTCAGAAGGAAGATTCATGCTTCCCCTTTGCGCCTCCGGTTAATTGTTTCCGCTCGTTTATCGTTTCGTACATGCTGAAATTAGAAAATAATGCTATAATGACTATTCCACTTTCGTGCAAAACAGAATGTGAAGAATATCAATAACTGTTTATTTAAATACAATCTTGTAATTCATCAATTGGTAATTAATTGGTGTTACTTCATGTTTTTTGTTTTGATTACCGGGTCAACGGATACTGAGGGGCAAAGATGCGGCGATCCTTTATCCCTCGTTATGGAAGGGATCTGCCACAGCGGACAGCTGGAGCGGGATAAAATCATCCCATATCTTAGAGCCTCTCCATACCAATGAGGCGTGTGACTGCGCCTTCAAATATTTCCGATAGGTCATCAAAGATAGTTCAATGTTTATGTTTCAATAAATGCTATGCTTAAAAACTTTGTGACCGTTTCTTTCTATATACCTTGCAAATATGGTATACGCTGACCTATTTATTTTACATTATATTTCCCTGCATTTCTCTATTTTTATCAGTGTCTCAGCCAGTCTACATGTTTATCAGTATGGCTCTCA
This sequence comes from Penaeus vannamei, assembly GCF_042767895.1. Classification (NCBI taxonomy): domain Eukaryota; kingdom Metazoa; phylum Arthropoda; class Malacostraca; order Decapoda; family Penaeidae; genus Penaeus; species Penaeus vannamei. The sequence continues at coordinate 28,948,351 of NC_091549.1, forward strand.
GTTAGTCTGAATGACTGTCAGTCTCTCTCTCTCTCTCTCTCTCTCTCTCTCTCTCTCTCTCTCTCTCTCTGTCTCTCTCTCTCTCTCTCTCTCTCTCTCTCTCTCTCTCTCTCTCTCTCACCTCTCACTATATACATATATATGTGTGTGTGTGTGTGTGTGTGTGTGTATGTGTATGAATGGTTCCCAACCATGCATCTCTAGACATGAAAGCGACCCTAGCCTCTTATGCAATGTATAAGTTTATATCATATATTGCTAATTGTTGGCCGTAAAAGTAGGGGAAAATATCACGTGTTACAAAGGTACTGTAAGGTTGGAAAAAGACAAAATTAACATAATTAAATTTGATACAGTATTTGAAATTTAAAGGCCTATTATTAAACAAAATATCTGAAATAATATTGTCTTATTTCACAAAAAAGACTAATGATGTGATAATAAGTGCTCTTTATCAACTGATATAAATTGGTTTTAATGGGAGCCTTAGGCCTGAATCATGCTGAAAAGTTACTTTATTTGTGGTTCTCTTGTAGAAAGTCCTACACTTCCTGGGTGTGGGTAGGTGGAGACACGACTGATACTGGATTAGCGGTTGGGGCCACTGGATTTTGAGTTAAATTTACCGATTAGACCTCGACTAATATGTGACTATGTATATGCTGAAAAAGTCTCAAAATTGAGAATTGATCACGTCTGATATTTTGAGGTCTTGATGACCCCCATGAAAAACGCTTTACGACCCAAGGGTTGGGAAAGTCTAATATATAAATTATATATATATATATATATATATATATATATATATATATATATATATATATATATATATATATATATATATATATATATATATATATATATATATATATATATATATATATATATATAACAACCGTAAAGATTACTAAGCAAGCAAGTTTAGATAAGAAACATTAGTTTCGTATCTAAACAGAAATGGAGAACACTGTGACAGTTCAAACTGCTATTAATGTCATGTTTTAAAAGTTCAAGCATATATGTCCATATTCCTATTGAAATCACTGCTTCAATAATTACAAAATGACAACATATCAAGTAATGCAAAGCTTGCAGTGGCGACCGGAGGTCCGGAAGGCAGAGAATCCCTCGAAAGGAGCAGGAAAATTCGGAAAATTCAGCAATGAAAATGCACTTTTGTTTGCGATATTTCATATATATGTGTGTATGTGTGAGCGCGCGCGTGCGTGTTATACACATGTGTATGTATGTGTGTACATTTTATTTATCAATATGTACATTAATTACACTGTGCGTTGACAAATATATAATTTTAAAACACTTCTCCTATTACCTATCTGCATCTCTTTATCTATCATCATCATCTTTATATCACGTTTGATTTATGTATTTTGATGTTACCTTCCTTTCACTAAATATATATATATATATATATATATATATATATATATATATATATATATATATATATATATATATATATATACATACACACACACACACACACACACACACACACACACACACACACACACACACATATATATATATATATATATATATATATATATATATATATATATATATATATATATATATACATATATATATATATATATATATATATATATATATATATATATATATAAATGCATACACACACACTTACATGCTCAATCACTTGAACACATATCACATGTATATATATATATATATATATATATATATATATATATATATATATATATATATAGAGAGAGAGTGAGAGAAAGAGATAGAGAGAGAGAGAGAGAGAGAGAGAGAGAGAGAGAGAGAGAGAGAGAGAGAGAGGAGAAAGAGAGAGAACTACCACCATGACCATACATCCTTCACCATTCACATGCGTCGAAAACTTTTTATTATGTTCACTACGAGTATGGTGTCGCCATATAAATATAATAGTATCTAGCAAAAAAATCCTCTAACAACGCTAAGGCATGTATTCCTCTGCCCCCTCCTTCGATCGCCAAGCGGCCTGGGCGCATTTCCAGCGGCGAGGACGCATCGGGCCGAATCGGGCTCTGCTTCACGGTCGCAACTCAGACCCGGACAGTTCCATTCTCATCGCCAAAGCCCGAGAATTTGCTATCGGATCCCTTTTCCGGAGGATGAGATCATTAGCTGTGATGGATTACGGGATCCAACTCCACAAATTGTTGCGGTGTTGGCTGAACCCGCTTCTGTTTACCCGGGCCGTCTGACTATTGGGTGTCTCTCTCCTTCCCTGTGTGAGATGCGGGTTGATTTCCTCTCTCTCTCTCTCTCTTTCTCTTTCTCTCTCTCTCTCTCTCTCTCTCTCTCTCTTTACACCTGTCTTCCCCCACAATCATGTTCATCTGGAGGTCAGAAGGTCCGTTTTGGTAAGTTAGATAACGGTATTTTGTTTCCTGCTATGTGTTTTGTTTTCTTTATCGGCGGAAACCGAATTTCTCTCTTTAAACGACCGGCATCTGTCAGCGTCTGGAGAATTTCATCTGCTCAAGTTTGTTTTGCTGTTTGGTTCGGAGGCTGATTATGTATCTACATCGCTCTTTGTCTGTTTTCTTATACCTCTTTTCTTCTCGTTGCCCATCTCATTCTTTCTATCTATTTATATATTTCTCTGTCATTTTATTTTACTTGCTGTTTGTCTCTCTACTTCCAGCCTTTTTATGTTTATCAATCGCTGCATAGAAGATTAACAGCTATTAGTCTTACTGACCGAAAGGCCATTATCTTGCTAATGACGTTAAGTGACCGACTGAATGATGAGCTGCTTGCGTGAAAGACATACTCTAAACCAGAAGTATCGAACTCCTTTGCGGACAGATGTGATGAGAGTATGTCACTTACACTGTGTCCGTGGTTCTTTGGCGTTTCTATGGTCCTTATCCCATTTTGCCCGAATGCGGTTATTCCCATTCAAGCGATACCACTCGTTTTCGCTGGCAAATTCCCACTGGTCTTTTTGTTTAAATTAAAAGTTTTAATAGGTAATCACCGAATAATGCAAAATAAGTATATTTATTTTATGGAACGATTTGAAAATACAGACAGAAGTGCATGTAATATAAAATTATTGGCTAAAATCTGCGTTGTATTTATTATCAAAATATACAAGGTAACTGTTTGTTTACAAGAGCCACGTTTCCCCGACAACTGTATACGCACACACACAAACACACACATATATATGTGTGTGTGTGAAGAGTTATATATGCACATTTACAGACACATATGTATATATACAGTATATACTGTACTGTACTTATATGTATATATATGTGCGAGCGTGTGTATAAACATAAAAACGTCGATCATCGCCAGAGCCAGCGTCTTTCACTGGACTGGTTCCGTGGATCTTGTCGCTAGTGTGATAGCTCGCGTCTAAAAGAGCACAGATTCCGTGGTGCCAACGAAGAAACATGCAGAAAAATATCCAAGTGTGACACAGCCATATAACTGAGAGCAGTTCACGGCCGCCTCTTCTGGAAGGACTGCGACAAGACACGGGAGTCGGACTCAAGCTACTTTCATATCGCCGAGAGCTGTATAAGCAAGTACCATCCAGTACTTTTGTATTTGAAAGTCAGTAATTAGTCAATTAAGCTATCATGTATGATATTCACGGGCAGGTGAAGCAGGTAAACACATGGTATGATTGGGGCACCAAATAAGCCGCCTCCTGGGATGATGACATGAAGATACTGAAGAAGAAAACGGAGCGTAAAAGGAGTGCAACACAAAAGTCAAAACAATGTGAGGAAATTACAAAAAGGAGGAAACAGTAGACAAATGGGAAACCGAGGACCCGAAAAGGCGTACAGAAAAGATGTCGAAACGCGAAGAAACGGGCGACAATGTGGAGGAAAGTTCAAAACAAAGAAATTAAGAGAGAGAAAAAAAGGACAAGAAAAGTAAGGGTAAAGGCGAAAGAAACAAAAAATAGAAAAAAACGCAAAGAATAAAATGAAAGGCAGCAATATTCCACATCCCTCGGACCTGATCAACCAACGCCTCCCCCGGCTCGCTCTGAGCGAATACTTAAGAATACACAAACTCTGTGATTCTTGCTAAACTTTTCAAATTTTGTCGGTAGGGGAGAGTTCCTCTCTCCACCCCCTCCCTCCCTACTCTCTCTCTCTCTCTCTCTCTCTCTCTCTCTCTCTCTCTCTCTCTCTCTCTCTCTCTCTCTGCTCACTCACTCACTCACTCACTCACTCACTCTCTCTCTCTCTCTCTCTCTCTCTCTCTCTCTCTCTCTCTCTTTCCTCCCCACATTCTCTCTCTCTTCTCTCTCTCTCTCTCTCTCTCTCTCTCTCTCTCTCTCTCTCTCTCTCTCTCTCTCTCTCTCTCTCTCTCTCTCTCTCTCTCTCTCTCTCTCTCTCTCTCTCTTTCCTCCCACCTTCTCTCTCTTTCTCTCTCTCTCTCTCTCTCTCTCTCTCTCTCTCTCTCTCTCTCTCTCTCTCTCTCTCTCTCTCTCTCTCTCTCTCTCTCTCTCTCTCTCTCTCTCTTCTCCCCCATTCTCTCTCGCTCGTTTTCTCCTAATTTTTATATCTCTGTTTCAGTTTCTATTTCCTTTTCTTCATCCTGTTCGGTTTTAAATCGTTCTTGTGCTTTTCCTTTCTGCTTTTTTATCTATATTATTCATATCATAGATATATTATTCATTATTCTCAGTTTCCGTATTAGTGAAGATTATCATGCTTCAGTATGTCACAATTTGAAGGTCAAGGATTGCAAAGAAGGAGAGAGAGAGAGAGAGAGAGAGAGAGAGAGAGAGAGAGAGAGAGAGAGAGAGAGAGAGAGAGAGAGAGAGAGAGAGAGAGAGAGAGACGGAGAGACAAACAGACAGACAGAAATGCAGACAGGAGCAGTGCTAGAGCCAGTGATAGAGAAATTGATACAGAGAGAGACACATAGAAGCGAAAACAGAGAGAGGGAGAGAGGGGAAAGGAGAGGAAAGGAGACGAAGAAAAATAATATTGATATGCTATAAGAACGCTGTGAGTAAAATATATTACTACCGAAGTTTGCGTGCAATTTACCGTATTTACATATCAAAAGACGGCCGCAGTTGGAATCCTGGCAGCAGTTTCAAGAAAAGGATATATCTGTATCTATGTACATATCTTGGTTCATTTATCTACATTCTCCCATCACCGTATAATATGAAAAATAGATGAATTACAGACGTTGATATAAAAATGAAACCTGACATAAGCGAGGACCTGAATGAGAAATATGTGCTCAAAGCGAGTGAAATTATTGGTCCTCCAAGGGTGTCAAAAAAAAAAAAAAAAAAAAAAAAAAGTAATTTTACACGGAGTATGAAAAGCTTTCAATTTCCGGCGCTCGAAATGTTCGAAAGCGGCCGAGGAATATGCGAGCGCGATTCGACGTCATAGAAAGCAAATATTTAGGCTGAATATTCGCTGCCGGGTTCGCCGAGGAATTTCCACGACTTAAGCAAGGGAAAAATAAACAGTGCGTTGCTTACCTTTTTTCTTCGTCCTCTTGCTCCTTGACAAACGATTTTCTTGTTTACGTTATATTATTTGTATGTTTTATCTCTTCACTTTTCCATCTCTGAGGCGATAATCGCACTTGGCTAGATACTCAAGAGTTGATATAAACAAAATATTGAGGCAACTTTATCGCCGTTTAGCAAGTTTTACAGAGTCAGGTCATGGAAAGTTTACAGGAAATGTATAATGGCGTCAGGGACATGAAGCCATTTAGGAATGGCTTTCAGAAAATTATGAGGGGGTGGGGGTGTAGAGAGGTGACTAACACCAATTCAGATCTGAAAAACTCTCTCAATTTCTTTTCCTGTGCCTCTTCCGCTGCCTGGGAGATAAAAGCAATCAATTCGGCATTGTCCTTCTGTGTAAATATTTGTAATAGGGGATCTATCTGATCCTTTCCAGTAAAGTGGAAGAGTGGAGTAGATAGTTGTGAGAATGAGAGAGAGAGGGGGGGGAGGCTTCGTTGAAAAAAAAGGGAAGTTGAGCATTAGGGAACTCGAGCTTTAAATTTTCATGTCGTTCATGCGACGTTTCGGTGTTTTTATTTTTCTAAGATTTGTTCTTCTTGTTCTTTGTTTTTATGTTTTTTCTTGATCTTTACTTCTTATTCTTGGTCTTTCCTTTCTCTTTTCTTTTTTATAACTTCCATTCTTCTTTTCCTTGCTCTTCATCTAAGACCCTTTACCTTTTCATCACCTCTGCTTTCTATCTTAATTTTCTCTATTTCTTTATTTATCTATTTCTCTATTTATTTATTTATTTATTTATTTATTTATTTATTTTATTTATTTATCTATTTATCTATTTATCTATTTCTCATTATCACTAATCTTCTTCTACAACTCGTTCCATAGTACACTTGCCTTTAAATATCCTTTTCAGTTAAGTAGTCCATATTCAGAAAAAAAAATCTGAACCTTACGCATTTCACCGCAGTCATTTCAGTAGCTATTAAAAGTTGAGCCAAACTTATGACAGGAAAAGATTTCGTCGTTCAGGAAAAGCAATTTGATGAAAACTGAAAAAGGACGATGTTTAGCGGCAAATCCAGACTGTCGCCGAAATTGCCAGATTCTCATTGTCTTTCTCATTGCCTTGGGTCTGGTTGTTTACATATCAGTTTGTTTGTTTACTTTTCTGTCTCTTTATGTTTACTACCGTCTCTATCTCTCTCTCTCTCTTTTTCTCGCTCTCTCTCGCTCTCTCTCTCTCTCTCTCTCTCTCTCTCTCTCTCTCTCTCTCTCTCTCTCTCTCTCTCTCTCTCTCTCTCTCTCTCTCACTCTCTCTCTCTCACTCTCTCTCTCTCTCTCTCTCTCTCTCTCTCTCTCTCTCTCTCTCTCTCTCTCTCTCTCTCTCTCTCTCTCTCTCTCGCTCTATCTCTTTCTTTCTCTCTTTCGCTCCACCTTTAACCTTCTTTGTCTGACAAATAGAAATTACGGGTCAATGAGAATATGGAGAAATTTATAAACATCGCAATAATAAGGAGGATCAATTAATTAATAATGAGGATTATTTGAACAATAATAACAAAATGAATACCAAAACAATAGTAATAAAATAAAAAACATTAGTAAGAATAATAATGTAATGATGATGTGATAAAGAAAATGATTTGATAATAGTATAATGATAATAATCATTATTCCTTTTTATCTTTTTTACCATCATAACAAAACCAACAATG
>NC_091549.1:29055565-29060565 GCF_042767895.1 Penaeus vannamei
AGGTCCCTAGCTAAGTAGGGATTTTCCTTGTTTTTTAGCTGATTTACTGTAGACCTTATTAACTTTCTAAGTAGCTTTACTTCCGGATCTTTGTTAAGGTGATATGCTCGTTTGCCTCTGAAGGATCAAGACCTATGTTTGACAGGGTTTCTGGGTTGGAGTTGGGTAATGAGGTTACCAACTTGTTGACAGAGAGTTTCATTAAAGTGATCAAGGCTGGTAGGAATATAGTGTCCATACCAGCAGCCAATCGTTTTAATAAACTCATCATGATGTTTAGTGGCAAGATGGTATCGAAGACGTGGCTGGGGCGGGCTTATTTTGACGAATGGGTGGGTGATACTTAATGCCCTATGATCACTGACTAAGAAAGGGACAGCTTTCGCAGTGCATGGGAGTGTGTGCTGATTGTATAAGACTATATAATCTAATTTACCACCTAGATAATGAGTCTTTTCAAAGGGGCATAATAGGTGTATGGGATCACTGGTGTTTTGAAGATAATCATAATATACCTTACCGTTTTTACCTATGGTGCTTCCCTCTGAGCCAAGGAGAGGATGTCGAGCATTAAAATCCCCACACAGTAAGACAGTAGCATTGTGTATCATACTGTCGGGAGGTTTAGGTACCATTTCACTATCATGTAGGTTATATACATTAATGATGGTGATGGTTCTACCATCAAGAAATATTTTAACACCAAGATCAGCACTTGCATTGTCACATTTGCCATCGATCACTTTTGATGGGATACTATTTTTTAAAGAAATACCAAGTCCTCTTGTAGAGGGATTAGCAATATTAGGTTTGTCGTGATATGTGTATCCTGCAATTTTTGCATAAAGAGCATCAGTTCTAACTTCCTGAAGGCAACACACATCAACAACTTCTGAGTGAAGATACTGAGCGAGGGCCGCCTTGCGTTTCTGCAAACTGTTAATGTTCCAGGTAATGCACTTTAACAGATTATTTTGATCCGTTGATCATCACTTGACTGTTTCCTAGGCCCACTGGATGTTGCCGGTGCTCGAGGAAGAGTGCAAAAATCCTCTCCTGGAACTGCACCATATGTTGCTGCATCATGAACATCATCTGCTCCATCTGCTTGAACAACATTTGTATCAAATCTTTCATTTCCCTGTTGGACTCTTGCTTTTCCTTCTGCGGTGAGGGAGGAGCTGGGGCTGGTGATAGCATCGGTGCTGCAGCTGGTGCTACAGCTAGGGTTGGAGTGGGTGCTGCAACTGGAGTAGGTGCTGCAACTGGAGTAGGTGCTGCAGCTGGAGTAGGTGCTGCAGCTGGAGTAGGTGCTGCAGCTGGTGCAAGTGCTACAGCTGGTGATGTGGCCGGTGCCATGGCTTTGTTTGCAGGGGCCGTCAGTGTTGACCTCTGCAGGTGTGGGAATTCCCCCCATGTCAAGATGAGGGGCTGGGCGGGGTTTATTGGGGGGAGGGGCTGCCTGCTTTCTTTCATGTGCTGCCTCTGTCCTTTGGGTAGTAGGCGCATAATGGCGAGTTGGCATTATGCTCCTGATGCTCTTTGTGGACACGCACGAGGCACGTGTCCCCACTTTAAACAATGAGAGCAAAACGGGGTCAGAGATTTGAAGATGGCACATCTAAAGGGTGCCATGCCCTCCACCATTTTGATAGTTTTGGGGATTACCTCCCCCTTGTATGTTATGATGACTCTCTGGGTCATCAATCCATTGACTTTCATGCGTTTGGCATGTACGACGCGTTCATTGTTTCATTTCTTTTGTTTTAGTTTCCCTTGGGACGTCGGACACAATCACGTTTGTGCACTTGCCTTTTCCATACACTTTTGCTTTTTCTAAAACTTCGCCACCTGCACTGGCAGTGGTTATGCGGGCAAGAATTTGTTCATTTTTACACCGCACATACACATTGTTCCTCCCAATCTTAAATTCAATGGACCCCTTTGTCTTATTGTAAGGGTCCAATTTTAATGCCTGGGATACCCAGCGATATTTACCTCTGTGAGTCCGAAGCTTGGTGTCGGCTTTAAAATGGGCGCACAGGTGTCCAGGCAGCGTGATTTCCACAGCGTCGGGTAGTAGCCTCTTTGCCTTTTTCTTTAATGGTTCCTGTGGGAGGCCATTGATATCTTCCTCACGGAGGACACCATATCTACCCTCGGTTTCCATGGGCGTGTCTGTCATTGTTCCGTTTGTGGGCAGGGTCATTTCCTGAAGAAACAGGGCCCGACCTGACCCCTCTGTGCAAACCCAGGTGCACACACACATGCTTACGCCGAGCCCACACAACACATCTGTTTCCGTACAGTTTTCTTTCACCTATTTTACTTCACTATATATTTAGATCACTTTAGAATCAGAACAAATAATCATGTGAGCATTATCGCGCACTGCAGTAATGCACAGCTGGCAGGTCTATGAAGACCTTAATAGTCAAGGTAACACAAATCCTGTAAGGACAGGTCAAGGTCACAAGAGGTCACTCAACACTTCTGCACACTATGGTGACAGGATGATGACTGAGAGAGAGGGAAAAAGAGAGAGTGAGATAAGTATAGATATATATGTATATGTACACACGAGTGTGTGTACATGTATGTGCATATATACAGGTTTGTATGTGTAAATGCATGTTTGTTTAGTCGTGTAAATAGTATCGTGAAGTGCTCTTCTTGCTTCGCTCATTTTAAGCTTACCCAGATATTAAGACTCGGCCAATACCAATACCGCAAGTACATGAAGGTACAAAGCTTCTAATATTTGCTAGACTTAGAATTTAGTGAAAAAACATCCCTCCCGACCCCTCCCCCCTACCCCCACCCCACTCTGTTTGAGTTCCCTGCTTCACCGCTTAAGAGCTTGTGTAACACGCTCCGCCACCTGCGCACCATCTGTTGTCCAACAAACTACCAGTGCCGTAGACTGCGGCTTATTATTTAAATTTATATTTCTTTTCCAATATGAAGTTGGAGATCAAAATGATGATGGACCTTCAAGCAGATGCCTATAAAAATACGCTTCAGCTATTAGTCAGTCAGATGAAGGATAGCATCTGGGGATTCGAAGATCTCGTGGGCTAGTTGAAACGTAGCCTTGAATTCTCTCAATCAATAATAGATGAGATGAAGAATGAAATCAGGTCGTTAAAAGCCGACAAAGAATCGAACACGAAGGTGATTGAAGAATTGCACACGGATCTTCGTGAATGTCGAGAGGTGATGCGAAGTCTCACTACGAGATGCAATGATCTCGATGACCTGCAACGGAGGAGGAATCTCAAGATTGATGGTTTACCAGAGGTCAACATTGAAACAACGGAACAAACAACAATGTCCATAACTTCGCTCAATAGGTAGAAGCTGGAGCTGCCCGATCTCACCATCGAGGTGGCCCACCGAGCGGGTCAGCGCCAGGAAAACCGCCCAAGGCCAGTTGTCAAGTTGCAAGACAAATTGACCAAGATGCTGCTCTCAGAAACGCAAAGAAGCTGAAGGGTACCAGAATCTTTCTGAATAAGGATTTATGTCCAGCATCCCAGAAGATGAGGACGGACCAGCTTCCCGCTCTGAAGGCCGCGCGAGCAAGTGGGAAAATCGCCTACTTCAATTCCAAACTGGTGATAAAGGACAGGGTAACATCTGCAACAAGTGTATCGACTCCTGCATCGGATGGAAACGCAACAAATAATGAAGCAACAGCAGTGAACCCGCTGGATGCTATTCAGCATCCTTCTCAGGACACAATATCCGCGTTGACTCTCAGGCGAGCAAGACTTCTACTCAGGATAGGAGAGTCACAAGAATGATGACGAGTGCTCCAGACAAATAAGTATCATCCTGTATTTTCATTGACATAGTTCTACTTCATAGTCATTATTTATATTTATATATATTCATTTATTTATATTAATTTATGGATAAGCCTAATAATTTTCCGTTTTCGAATTTAATAACGATTTACAAACAATTCTTCAATATGTTGATATACACCTTTTTCCATTAGATGCAATTAAATCAAAGACATTTGATCCATATCATAGGCATACCCTCCATACAAGAAATTCTGTTCCACAGACTGATGAAGTTACCATTGATGAATATCCCGAAATCAATTGCAATTATAGTATTTCAGATTTTAATGACACTTAAGACACCCTCTAATTGTCTAAATTTTACTCTCCTATAACATCTCAAGCTTACCTCTTCATTTTAGCGAGTTCAAAGTACTGAGCACGGTGGTGTTGCCATCTACTTATCCAAAACATTACAAGGAACATTTATATGCTACTTAACTAAGCAACTCCCTCATATATCTACTATATTATTTGAGGTTTTTCACAATGAATATAAATTTTTAGTAGGAATGGTTTATCAGCCCCCGAGCGCCTTTACATCATTATTCCTAGAGTCTTTCACTGAGATCATTATGTGTGTTACCGAACGCCCGAAGTCTTACTGCTATTTAATGGGTGACTTTAATTTAAATTTATTTAAATGCAATGATAAACCCACTCATGATTTTATGACGTTGTTTTATTCATTTATGTTCTATCCTACAATTATAAAATCTACGAGAGTGACTAAAACCAGTGCAACAATCATTGACCACATCTGGACAAATAATCTCGAAGCATATCAGTCTAGTGGTATTATATACTCCAACATCAGTGATCATCTTCTGATTTGTGCCTTATTCAATATTGATAAGCCAATTGTCAAAGTGGTAAAGAGAATGTTGCATCCTGCAGCAATTGCAAGCTTGAAAATAGCCCTAAATGACATTAACTGGGAACTTATGAATGAAACAGGTGCCAATGAAACTTTTAATGCATTTCATAACATTTTTTTCTGGTTATTCGATGAACATTGCAGTCTTCATCAATACAAGATAAAGACTAAACATGCTTCGAAGCCCTATATTACCTCTGCCATAGCTAACTCTATCAAAATATGGAATGAATTATAAAAGAAATATGCGAAGTGGCCTCTTACATACGAAA
>NC_091549.1:29083065-29090565 GCF_042767895.1 Penaeus vannamei
CTGTGCATTTCTTGGTGTTGACAGACATTTTGTTAGTTGAAGCCCACTCTGACACTTGCTTAAGGGCATCTTGTAATAAGGTGTTTCCTTGCCCTGGTTGATGTGCTAGTGCAAGTGTCATGTCGTCCACATATTTGTAGATCTTCACGTGCGGAATTTTGTCCTCATTTACCATTATCAGAAACAATAATGGGCCGAGAACCGTTCCTTCAGGGACACTGCAGTGAAGATCAATTTCATCGGATATTTGATTGTTTGCACGAGTCCTCTGGGAGCGAAGGTTGATGAAGGAAGATATCCACTTCACCCAGCCCTCGTGGAAACCCAGAGATCATTTTCTTAATTAAGGTGGTGTGGTCGATGAGATCAAATGCTTTCCTCAGGTCGATGGTGACGGTAGTGACCTCGAGTCTTTTGTCTACTTTTGAAGTGATGTAATTGATCAGGTCAACTAGGTAGTGGACTGTGGAGCTACCCTTGGTATTTCCTAATTGGCGACGATCTAATTTTGGGGCGAATATTTTCCACAATTCTTTAGCAATTATTCTCTCGAGTATTTTGCAAGGAATGTGTTAATGATATGGGCCTAAGGTTATCGAGAGAATTAGGTGGATTGCTTTTGGGAATTGGGACTGTGATAGCACGCTTCCATAGGTCAGGCACCACGCCCTCTGTGATGGAGCAGTTAAAGATGTCGCAGAGGGGGGTGGCGAGCTCAGGAGCGAATTCACGTAGTAATCTCGGCGGGATGTCATCAGGGCTAGGAGATTTGCTTTTTGCTATCCTTCTTAAGTGTTGGTACACGTCGTATTCGCTGACAATTGCTTGTAGAGGGTGCGAGGGTAAGTAAGTTGGCAGTTTTGCTGATTGTAATGGTGGGAGTAACTTGTTGATGTTCGCAAAGTGACAGTTGATGATGTTAGCAGCGTTTTCTGGCGAGTCGGCAATTTCGCTGATGTGAGAGAGGTAACTATCACTTGCTTTTGTCACCGATTAAATTCCGAATGTGGCTATACCACGATTTGGGATTTGCGTCACTGATTTTATCAATTATTTGCTTATGATAATTTTTCTTAGCCGATTTTATCTCTTGTCTAACCTTTTTTGCCAAGTACTTTGTTGCATCGGTGTTTTTTGTTTTGTAAGCTTTTTTTCTTGCCAGGATAAGGTCTTTGATCCTGTTGGTGACCCATGGTTTGTCCTGATGGTGGGTGGAAGTTCTTTTTAAGGGGAATCAGTTGACAAGCGACAAGTGATCACTATTGCCTAAAGGGGGCAGGGAAGTTGGACTTTCATAAAAATGCTCTTTATTTGTTATGATTTTGTCCAGGATATTTTTCCCACGCGTGGCGAATGACACAAGCTGCTTAAAATTCAGTACAGAGGTGATTTCATAATCAAGAAAAAGTGTTCAGGTCACCAAGAATTACAAAAAAGGGATTTCCGTACTTTGCCTGGAGGATGAACACATTTTCTATTATGTGTTCTCTGAGGCTTTCTTCAGTAGGTGCCCTTGGGGGGAAATACATCCCGCAGATTACGAGCACACTGATTTCGCGGGGCAGCCATGTAGGTCTAACAGCGAGCCATAATGTTTCAAGGTCGTCACTTGGTGGACATTCCACCTTTGTACTCGAGATGTGAAACAAATGTCACTGGGCTCCCGGAGTAAAAACTAAATAAGCATAAATTCCAGCATTATTAAGGACAATATATCAAACAGTAGAAGACGTCATTAGAGCGAATTGGAATCAGTTATAAAACATATGGCACTTCAATTCATAATCCTTTAGTGAATTTCTTGCAGAGGTGACAAGTTGGTGGGTTAAAGGTTGGAGCAGATATTCGATATGTATGTGTGAATATGCGAACAGTTACCGAGGCAAGTAAAAGGAAAGTGGTTTATCAAAAGAACACATGTTTAAATTCAAAGAATGTAGGGAAAACTCAAGCAACGACGAACTAAATTAGTGTGGTTATTTGCTCAGAGAGAAAAAATAATAATGAAATATAAAACACTAAAGAGTGCAATGTGAGGATGGCAGCTCAGTTCAGTTCAGTTAGATTTGCAAAGTCATGCTTCGCCCGGGCCTTTTCTCTGGAGTGGCCCGGCCTGTATTAACTATTTCTAGTTAACTCAGATGTTTTCTTTGAACTGCATGCTTACCGCGGTGACTGGATTGCAAGCAAGCGGTCCAGCTGCCATGGTGAAAACATGTTGCACACCCTTTTTACCAGCCCAGCGGCTGTGGTGGGTGGTCCCTGCCTCAGAAATTGTGTGTGTACACAATTCTGCAAGTAATGTAACAGGGTGGCGTTAAGCTCGCCGCAGTGTTTACATAACCTCCCAGTCTCACTGTCAATAATTTGCCAAGCGCATTGGTAACCTAGTCTTAGTCTGAATAGTATGACTTCGGTACCTCTTTTTGTATTTGGAGGAAGGGCCAGTGGCTCATAGCCTTAAGCATCTGAGTACCACTTGGCAGCGAGCGATTTTGTGATGTTTTCTCTATGTGCTCCCCGGAGGACTGCACACGCTGCAGCTTTGGTACCTTGGCTCAGTCCCCTTCGGCTGGGTTTAACGATCATGGAGGATGGGGGCATACCCCTGCCCTTTTCGGCTAGTTTATCAGCAAGCTCGTTCCCTTGTATGCCTATGTGGCTTGGGACCCAGTTTATGATTCTTCTTCTACCTTGACTAAGGATTCTTTGGGCTATGTATAGTACTGTTGTCAAGAGGTAGATGTTATCTGGGGGCATGCTATGCTGTAAGCTGTCAATAGTTGCTCTTGAATCTGTATGAATGACAACGTGCCCTCCCCTCAGGGACGCGTGTGTCAATGCTTCCATGATCGCAACCGTTTCAGCCTGAAGCGTTGAGGCATTGTCAGTGACCCTAATGGATGCTGTGGTATCCTTTGTTGCAAAGCCGGCGCCTGCAGTATGGTTTATTGGTTTATTATTAGTAAGTTATACTACCCGGTGGAGTTATTTGTTCAATGACCCTTTGTGCTTGTGCCTTTAGGCTAGGCATGGAATATTGATCTTTTCTCATTGTGAGATTTAGAATTGAGAATTCGATCATTTCGTTTGCCCACGGCGGGGGTTCTTTGTAATCAGGGTGAGGGGAGTCCATACCCTTGGCAAGCAATGAATCTTTTAGTTGAAAGCGTATCAAAACTCTGGCTGTATGTGTGAGCCAGGAATTGTCTGCAAACAACTGGTAATCTTGTTGTAGGCGTCTGAGAACTCTTTGTCTTAGATAGGAGTTTGTGGGTGCCTGCAGGACCTTGGAAAGGAACTGTGCTGCCATTAGATCTATTCTAGTGTCCATGGACGGTAAATCAGCTTCCATGAGGAGGTTGATGACCTTTGTCCACTTAGGTGCACCTAGAATGATCCTGGCTGCTTCGTTTTGTATTGTTTCCAGTTTTTCTTTTAATGTTGTGCTGGAAGCAATGAGGGCGACAGATGCATAGTCAATAATAGGACGGACAGCATGTACATAGAATGATCTTAGTACTTTGTGTCCTGCTCCTATGTGTCTTCCTGTCATGACTTTCATGACTGACAGTCTTTCCTTGGTTCTGTCAAGCAGGTATTGGATCTCCTTTTTGAAAGTGAGTGTATGTCCTATCCATACACCAAGGTATAGATAATCCTTCACCCATTCCAGATCCATACCCTGTATAGTGAGTTTTTTGTTTCTGACATTGGTTCTCAGTGCCATTGCTTTGGATTTTGCTACTGATATTTTTAGACCCGTCCTACAACACTCTTCAGACACCAGGTTCAGACAACGCTGAGCTCTAGTAAGGCAGTGGTTGCCAGAGGCTATGATTGCCAAGTCATCTGCATTAGAGATGATCTTGCATCCCTCTGGCAGGTGAATGTCGAGTATATTGGACATGAGGGTATTAAACAGGGCTGGACTGAGAACCCCTCTCTGAGGAGTTCCATTTTCAAGTGGCATGTGCTGTGAGAGGTGGCCTTGAAATCTGACATTTGCTGACCTATTTTTAAAATAGTCAGCTATCCAGGCCAAGAGTCTGCCTTTGACTCCTTTGTGGATTATGGTCTCTTGAATGGCAAGTGGACTTGCCAACTCAAAATCCTTCTCCAGGTCAAGGAAGACAACCACGGCGGGTGAGGTGCAGATTGTGCTTAAGAGTGTGGAAATGCTATGAGCAGTGTTCTTACCCCGTGTGAGCCCGTGCAGGTGTTCATGGGGGGGACCCGTTTTCCATCGGCGCCTGTTGAGTACCATCTTTTCAGCTGTTTTACCCAGGCAGCTGAGAAGAGAGATGGGACGGTACTTGCCAGGCTCCTTTTGTTTTGGGATGGGAACTATTGTGGCTTGTTTCCAGCTCTGGGGCACCGTGGCTGTTTGCCAGGATTTGTTGATAACCTGCAAGAATGCAAGTTCTCCTGCAAGGCCTAGATGCGAAATGGTGGGGTGAGAGATCCTGTCAGATCCCGGTGCTGACCAAGAACTGGATTTGTATGATTTTCTTAGTTCCCTAAGAGAGAACAAGGCATCTGTTTCATCAGCTTCGAGTGCCTTGTCTCTTATGAGAGCAAGTCTTTCTTGATTTAAGTTTTGTTGTTTTTCTCACATCATTGGAGGCAGATTGTTGGTGCTGGTTCTGGCAGAGAACTCAAGCACCAATCTGTTAGCCTCTGATTGTGGGTCATGATGAGTGCATTTCGGGGCTTGGCGGCTTGTCGCTTGCCTGACCCGTTTCCACGACTCTGTAAGGCTGGTCTGGTGCCCAAAATATTGGCACCATTCCAGCCATTTTTCCTGCCTTACTCTGTTGGCAGTTTCCTTGGCATCCACAACAGCTTCCCTCAACAGGGCCAGATTGTCGGGAGATCTTTGCCGTCGGAAGTTTTTTCTACACATATTAACCCTGTGGTTGACCTCTTTGATCTCGTCATTATAGTACCAGGCGTCTTTGTGAGTTCTGGACCATGGGCGAGTTTTGGGAATGGTTTGTGAGGCTGCCTGGTTTATGGCCTGGATTAGCCTTGCCTCTAGCACATCCACGTTTTCATTATTGTTATTGGGTTCATTGTCTTTCAGACATCGAGCCAAGCCTTCTTGGAAGGCAAGCCAGTTGGCCTTGTCAGTTTTCCATTTAGGAATGTGATGTGGTCTTTGGGCTGGACCTGCATCCATTAGTGTGGTGACTATGCTGTAGTGATCACTAGTAACCGTATCATCGACACACCGAATTCTCTCCACCATTGTTGCAGTGGCAAAGGTGAGGTCTAGGACCCCTCCCTTCACATGCGTTGGTTCTTTGGTGTTGAGAAGAGCGATCTCAGGGAATGTCTCAAGCACTTCTGCTATGTGAATGCCTGCCGTGTTCGGCCTTTTGCGGGGATTCAGCATGGCCATGTGTGCATTGAAGTCTTCCCCTATGATCACTCGGTCTTGTGCTGCAGTAGCACAGACCTGGTTTAGATCTAAGCTCTCACACAGTGGTTTGCTATAGATATTGTATATTTTTATAGAGCCCCCAGGTAGCTGAATCTCAACAGTAAGAGATTCAACACCATCTCCACAGTGCAGCGGGTTGGCTATTAAGGAGCAAAGGATAGCTTCTTTTACCAGGGTCATCAGGCCTCTAGCACCATCCAGGTTTGGAGTGGTGAAGGCATGATATCCTGAGAAGCACACGGATCCCATTGTTAGTGTCTCCTGGAGCATGACGACGTCAATGCTCCTTGCTCGCACAATTGACTGGAGAAAGGAGTTCTTGCTTTTATAGCTACAGATATTCCACTGCAGTATGCTTAGATTGTGTGCCATGATGGTTACTCAGTGTCACTTGCTTCAGCTTCAGATGCCCCAGTGCTGGTGGCATCAGATAAATACAGATCCTCGTTGATTGAGGATTGTACAACTTCCTCTAAGTCAGACACTCCGGTTAAGGCCTTACCGAGGGGTGTAGGGCCTAGGTTGGAAGTGTCACCTCGGGTCGGAGGACGAGACTTTGGCTGTACAGACTCGGCCTGCTGCACAGTTTCAGCCTGTCCTGACAGACTAGCTGGGGTTTTATGTAATGTTTCTCTTGAAGCTAGCCTGCCATCCGAGGATTTAGGGAGGGGGGCGCTGCTCGTTATCGGTTTGGAGGCTTCTAGCTTCCTTCCCTTCAGAGCTGCCACAGTTTGGGTCATAGCCGTCATGGCGACCTGCACTGCTTTTTCCGCCTCCTCACTGGTCCTCCCCAAGGCTGTTGCTACTGCAGAAACTACAGCACTCAACAGGAGAGTCATATCTTTCTCATCAAAGAAAAGATTATCATCTACTGGGGGGACCATTGCTGTGGACTTTGAACCTTTTTCCCTGTGGTTCTTTTTTGTTGTTTTGCCACTAGCAAGCTTGGGGAATTCCTCTCTGTTAGAGGTATCCAATTTTCTCTGTAGGGGCGACTCCTTCCTCTTAGGAGGCCGGGGAGTCTTTTCTTTTTTATTTTGTTTTTTGTTTTGGCCCCAGACATAGGTGCCTGGGGGCGCAGGGACAAAGTCAGGACGCTTTTTGGCTAGCTCCTGCTTTTTAATCACTGCCTGTTTCCTGACAGAGCAAGCCAGGCTCCAGGCATGATGTTTTTTGGCACAGTTTGGACACTTGGCTGTTGTGTCCTTCTGGCCATCTTTGTGTGCCTTTATACACACTTCGGTTTCGTGTGCCTCGCTGCATACACCACATTTGGCTTTGGCCTTGCAGTTGGCCTAGTGATGCCCAAATTTCTGGCACGTGAAACACCTCAAGGCTCTGGCACATATGTCCTGAGCTTGTATGAGCCCCAGTTACCCAGATCAAGGGTGGTGATTGGGGCTCCCTTGAGGATAACCAGGACTTGCCTGGTTGGAGACTTCCCTTTGGTCATGCGGGAAGCCTCCACCACTTGTGGGAGAGACGTGATCACCTCCACGTCGAACCCTAGTGGAAAGCCAAGTAGCACCATCTTGGACTTTTTCTCTTGGGAGGTCAGTGGTGAGATACACACCTTCCTCCCATCTTTTAGCACCTTGATTTCCTGCAGGAAGTTCATGGTGGCTTTGTCTTTGGGGGCAATGATCATGCCCTCATCTCTGGAGATTCGGATTGATAATCTTACATTTTTTTCCTTCTCCAATGCCCTTACCAGCTGGTATGCATTGTCGAAGTCTTCAGGTTTTTTTGGTACCTTAAACCGCGTTAGTCGACTTGGGGTGTGTTCTGCCTCTTCTTCAGAGTCAGTTTCCACCCTTCGTCGCTTCACGCCTCCCGTTTGCAGGGGTTTAAGGCCTTTGGAAGTGGGGGCAGCTGTTTTGGCTGGTACAGCTGGAGCCCCTTCTTGACTGAGGGAGTTCTGAGGGGAGTTCAGTCTTCCCTCAGTCTGGTGTGCATGGACAGACTTTGTGGTTGGTGTTTCTGTCTTGTCCTTGCTCGGTTCAGCAGGCCGGACACGTTCGGCCTCCTTTTGGGTTTTCTTTCGCCCCCCCTGC
>NC_091549.1:29117907-29134543 GCF_042767895.1 Penaeus vannamei
ACTTAGCTTTGAAGATACTCACAATCCGGGAAAATCCATGCGCGAAGAACCCCAGGGAAACGGGAGAGCACAAAAGGAAAAATTTGAACCCCAAGGACCAAAGTGGGGACAGAGGTCGGGACCGAAGTTATTTTCCCCTTCCCTACCAGAGATTTACCCCAAAAGAAACCCCCCAGGCCGCCCCAGGCATGGGGAAAGGAAAAAGGGAAAAAAAAGGGCCTAAAAAACCCGATAGTTCGACAACCCAAAAAAAACCCAGAGAGGGAAGGGGAAAAAAAAAAAAAGAAGTTAACGACGCACCTCCTTCGGTGGTTATCAGGGGAATTTGGAGGCAAAAAGGAAAGAACATTAAAAAAAAAATAAATACAGGAAAAGGATACGGAAAAAACCCGATAATAAACATTTTTTTAAAAACGCACTTCCCAAAACATATCAACAATAATTAGTTTAAAAAAAAGTTTTTTTAGCTTGGGATTTAACTAGATGATATCATCCTTCGAGTCGGGACGTACGCAGCCTACACTACAATAATTATGATGATGATGATGATATAAAATAATTATGATGATAATAATGAAAAAATGAAAATTATAATTTTAAATTTTTGATAATTACTGCAAAAATGAATGATTAACTTTTTCCCAAAAATTTTTGATTAATACTTTGTTATTTAATCATTATTATTGTCATTATTTCAAAATTATCATGATTGTTATTATCATTATAAAAGTAGTTGTAATGATGAAAATAGCTATAATAATTAGATAATAATTTTTATAACTAAATAATGATAAAATAATGAAAATTATGATGAAAATGATATAATATAAAAATCTAAAAATAATGCTTTGATTATAATGATGATAATAAAAATTATTCAGGCCTTTTATAATGAAAAAAGGGCCCAAAAGTAAAAAAACCCAAAGGTCAAAAAACGGCAAAATCTAGCGTATTACAGCCTTCATGTGAGAAACGCAAAAAATTTTTTTCACTTTCGAATGGTAATTATGATGTTTTTATCATAAATTCAGGTAATTAGGGGTTTCCATGAAAATTTCCCTTTATTATTAAATGAGATAATTATAGATAATGAAATAAAAAGGATAATAATGATAAAATGATAATTATAATAATATTGCTAATTATGCAAAATAGCAACAAATAACTTTATTCCAATAATTTTCATAATAATAATGGAAAAAGAAAAAATAATATCATTATTTTTGTCTTTAAAGTTATTATCATTATCATTATCATTTCTAAAATTATCATTATTTTATCATTATAAATATAATTATAATATAAAAATAGCAAACATAATTTGCATAATAATGATTATAACTGCAAAAAGATGATAATAAGGATAAAATCATAATTATAATATAATTTTCATAATTACTGCAAAATGCGGGATTAACTTTTTCCCAAATAATATTCATATTAATGGCGTAGTAATCACAATTTTTTCCCACAAGAAGGGAATACACGAGCCCCCGCCCCCAAAAGGAGGGGTTATCGTTTTCCCGGAAAGCAAATCCCCAGAACATTCCTTTTTTTATTATTTTTACTTTTTTTTGATGTTTGTTACATAGATTTTATTAATGTCTTTTAAAGGAACCTAAAATTTCCCCCTTTTTTAGTTTTTAGTACATTTTTAATTTAAATTTTTTTTTTTTTTTTTCTTATTAAGGGAAAAAATCTTTTTGATTACCGTTTTTTTAGGGGTTTTTTTTACTTTTTTTCTTACGATTGCAATTTTGAAATTAATTTTAATTTTTTACTGTTTTCCCGGTTTAAGTGGAGCCCATCTTTGGATTTCCGAAAAGCCCTGTAGTCCTCCGCGTAGGCAAATTTTTCATTGGGGGAAAAACAGATAAAAGGTGAAATCGGGGCCTGGTACGGTTCCAAGACCGAGCAAGTAGGGGGTGCAGGTTTTGGTCGAATGAAGGGGTTTGATTCAGATTTTTCAGTAAAGCGATGTAGATTCAACATCGATTTTTATTCCGAACTTTTTTATTGAGAAAGCCATTGATTTTGCAAATCGACGACCCACGATAGAATAGTCATTTTTTCTGACTCATTAAGTTCACAAAAAGCCATTAAATCCAAAACCCCCAAAAAATGAACTGCTGGGAAATCATTCGTAAGCTCATAGTGCCAAAAAAAATCAATCGTGATATGGGTGGGGCCACTTGGGTATCCAGGGAATGAAACTGACCGACTGGGGTCAACGACGATCTGACCTTAGCTTAGTCCGGACAGACTGGTTTTTTTGGTCCTTAAAAGCAAAATCCATCGTGGCAAAGTGGGGGGACGATCGATAAAAAAAGTCAGAAACGATATAGAAGGGGGACACAGCCCCAAAAAAGAAGAGGGGAGGGGTGTTCCCCCCCGGGGGTAAACCCCACAAGACTAAACCCCCCTCCTCCCACATCAAAAAACATTTCCTCAATGCCAAGACTGCAACACCACCATAAGCCATATTTTAACATCCTGCCAAAAATCAACAAAATAGACAAAATTTCAGAACTATAAATAAAAAATTTTAAAAAAAAATATACTATCAAAGATAAAAAAAATAAAGTAGAGAAATTGTTTTCTAAGGAAGACGAAACTTATGACCTTTTTGATTGAGAGAAAAATGGGATCCATTGGTTAAAACCTTGGCCACATGCCGCTGGTTGATAGCCAAAAAACCAAACAAAAAGAAAAAAAAAAAAGGGGCCCGGTCCGACTCGTGATTGGAATGTTAAACGTCCAGACCCCCAACCTTTTCCCCGCAGCAGCAATAAATTAAAAAGCCTATTGCCACGGAGCTACCTTGGTTTCCGAGGCCTCTCGTCACGCTTCGCATTATTGCTTCTGAGCTCTTTAACGTGACGGAAAAACCATCTATTTTTACTTTTTGTGCACTTTGTACTTTGACTGCACCTTCAGTGTTTCGTTTTTTACAGGCACACGAGGCGTAGATAGTAAGTAGTCGTGAGACCCCCCCGGGAGCCTTTCTACACTAGGAGCCCTTGGGCTTTACCCCTGGGTAGGGGGCCCAGTAGGGGGGGTTCCTTTTGGGCCCACTTTTTTTTTTCCTGATTTCCCTTTTTTCCCTTAAGGGATTTCCCGAGCCCCCTTCCCTTGGGGGCCCCGTATTTTTGGGGTGGCATAGATTTGCCTTCCTTCGCTTCGGCAAGTTCGGCGGGGAAAGTGCCCCCCACATAACCGATCACTCTGGGGTACGGGAGAACGCAACCAGGTTTCCACGTGGGTAGAGGACGTTTAACTGCTACACTCTCTTAGTATTGTTTTAGGGATTACCAATATTTAAAGGGGGTTTTTTGGGTCCCTTCAACAAGGGGAAAGGGCTTCTTCTCCCGGGAGGGGGGGCGACCCATGACCGTTTATGACCTCGACTTCGAATAAGGGAACCCCCTACTTTGACCGAGAGAACATTGCTATCCCTCCAGAGAATGGGTTTTCTGTCAGATGGAAAGAAAATCAGTCGCTTCTGAACTTTAAACCCCCTTCATCATCAAGAAGGTCCTTGATGGTCAAGGGGACGGCGATTTTGAGTTTGTCAAGAAATTGCGAGATGGTAGCCTCCTTGAAAAAGTGCAATTTAAACCCCAGTTAACGACTTGCTTAAACGACGCAGCTCATTTATTTGAAGGTTAGAGTAACTTTTCCCTGTTGGCCCAAATACCTGAAAGGGGAGAAATTTTTCCGGGTTTTTGGGGGACAGGAAAAGGGAAATTCTTGAACAAGAAAAAACAATGGACGTGAATTGCATGAAAGAAAGACGAAATGTGGAACGAAAACCGGATTGTTTTTTTTGATTTTGTTCAGTAAAATTCCGATTTGTCTATTTTGGATACGAATTTTCCAAGTGACCTTATATTAAAAAACCAGCGGTAATAGACCCAAAAAATTTTGGAAACACCCCATTACGCGATTGATAAATATGAAAAATTTATTTTGGGTAAATTTTGGGACTCAGACACCATACAACTGGAAACCCTTCCAAGGGCAACTGGGGAGGTCCCCATCAGCAGGCGCCGAGGCAGCAGCCTGAAGAAGGAGACGAGAATTAGCATACAAGAGAGGCCATGATGTTAGTTACCGTCAAGAGGAAAGTTGAAGGCTTGGCCAACAAGCCCAATATTTCCACGCTTCAGTAGCAACTAATAACACTCCCAGTGCAAGCAGTGTCAGTCAGGATCTTGCGGCTAAGGACAAAGAAATTAAAACTTAAAACGGTAAAAGAATTAATGAGTCAGATTGTTGAATTGAACAAAAACCCTTAAACAAATTGCTGAATCAACCCAGCAAAAACAGCAACGTAAGGAGGATGATACCAAATCACAATCTGGATCCACCCTTCCCCCCCAGGCGACTTGTGAGGATTCGTCTGTTTTTTTTCCCCCGAGGAAACATCTTCAACCGGTCGTCTCCCCGCAGAGGGCGCAGGACATGGAGGCTATTTTTCCAAATCTTCCCGGAGGTCCCGGGGAAACTCGGGGAGGGGGCGCCTCCCTCCCAGAAAAGGTTAAAAAGGCGGACAAGGCACTTCTAAACCCCATAAAACGTAATCCGATTGACCATTATACAATAACTGCGAAATCTTAGAACTAGAGTAAATGATCCAGAATTCCTGTCTTTGTCCCAATTATGTCCAAAGAGACACATTTAAAACCCCAATTTTTGATGATTTAGTTTCTTTAGTTTACCTCTATGTCGGGAAAGGGTCAGGGGGGGTGGAGGCGGGTCCCATTTCATCCCCCAAATCCCCTTTGAAGGACTATAGATTTTACTTTGGGGATAGTCGCATACAAAGTAAAAATCAATAGCATTTTCTGGCTATATGTTCAGTTTATTGTCCACCTGACAATGTGGTAATTTATGATGACCTTTTCTCTTGGATAGTCTGCCGCAGAATAAAGTAATTTTTGGTGATTTTAATGCTCATCTACATTATGTGGTTTCCCCTTTGGATGGATGGTAGAGGTGAGCAAGTAGTTAAGCTTATTAACGATTCCGATTTAATCCTTCTGTACGATGGTAGTCCAACGCGAGTGGCGATAATACCCGGGAATTTGAGCATATTGACCTTTTTCTGGTCTCTTCAACAGTAGCAGCCAAGTGCTTGTACACCATTGACGACTCGTTGGGAAGCGACCACTTTCCCCTTTTTATTAAATATTCATGTGAAAAACCAGAACGCCTTCAGCAGCTAAATTTAACGTAAAAAAGAGCAGACGGGCCCCCCAATTGCGTTGACAAGTTGCTTATGCAAGGTCATGGGAAAGAATTGTTAAAAAGGCTATTGCATTTTTAAATTAGGAATTTACTAGGACGAGCAGTGCGGTTTCCCAAAAGGACTCCAAACCCCGATAGTGAAAACCCGTCATATTCAAGAGGCAATTGCCAAAAAACATTTTTTTATTTCAGTATTTTTAGACATTGAAAAAAACCCACAACAAATGGCGATATGGCCTACTAGAAAACTTTATGCTTTCGGATTACGTGGAAACTTGACTTGTTTTATTCAAAAATTTTATTTTACAGAACTTTTTCTGTCAAATTTTTTCTGACGATGTCACTTACTCGGACATTTTTATCCGGAAACGGCGTCCCACAAGGAAGTGTCTTGTCACCTAATTATTTTTTTTGTATGATAAATGACATCTTACCAGCCCCCTCGGGAAACTTAAATACTCACTGTACGCTGATGATTGGCATTATGGCATTCCAGCAGTAATGCAGAATTTCCCAAACGCATCCAATTGGCACTGGATATGATTCATAACTGGGGGCCCCCAGGGGGTTTTTAAATTTTCCCAAGAAAAGTATTGGGGTCATTTTTTCACGCAGGAGAATGCCAACATCAGGCTAACTCTGAACCCCCCAATACCTATTCAAAAATTTAGCTAGATTTCTCGGTCTCTTTTTTATCGTAGACTTAATTGGAAAGACCACATTGGTCAATTAAAGAATAAATGTCAAAAAAACACTAGATTTATTAAGGTGCATTTCTGGGAAAAAAATGGGGGGCTGATAGAAAGTCTTTGTAATGATATATAAAGCCCTGATTAGGTTAAAATAGTTATAGGTCAATCGGGATGGTTCGGCATCGGCCTCAAGTTTGAAAGGTTTTATGTTGAGCAAAAGCATGTGGGGAATTTTTGGAGCCCTCAAATGCACAAGGATTGAGCGTCTAGAGGTGGTCAGGGGTACCCCCTCACTCAAACGCGGCCAGCTGGCGTTGACCTATGCCGCGAAGGTGGCTCGACACCCGAGCCACCCCAAAAGGAATGGAGAAGGTCCTTTTCCGCAAGACTCCGACCTCTCCTTTAAAACGGATAGATTTTCTACCATCGATACTCTGGTTCATACAAATATAGCGCCGGGAAAACCCCCTTTTTCCATCATGGGTTGGCTTCCATCGACCAAGGCCATGGGGCCCGGGGGGGAGGGACGCAGAGGCAAGAGATCCTTATTAAACATCTACCTTTTTTTATATATATACCGACGGCTCTAAGACCCAAGTTGTGGGGGAGGTGTATGGTCGAATGAATGTGAATTGAACAGATTAAAACAATAAAGATCATGTATGATTCTAAACGATCTTTATTGCTGAACTTTTTTTTGATAAAGCCATTGATTTTGCACTATCGACGACCCCGTGAATAGCATTTTTCTGATTCAAAATTCACTTAAAGCCATTAAATCATTAGAAAACCCCTCAAAATGAACTGCTGGGGAATATCATTCGTGGGTTTTAAAGGCCAACAAATCAATCGTGATATGGGTGCCGGACTCTGGTATCCATGGCATTGAACCCGACAGCCGGGGTAACTGGGGTTACCTTTGCATAGTCCGGACAGATCTCAGGTGTTTTTTTCTCTTATAAAAACAAAAATCCATCTCCTGTGGCAAAGTGAGTGGACCAACCTGCAACTGACCAACAAAATCCCGACATCGAAACGTGGGGCCAACCCATAGGAAAAGAAGGGAGGAGGTGGTTTTGGGTCGTCTTCGAGTCAATACTACAAGACGACCTACCTCACTCCCCACATAAAAAAATTCTCCCAAATACCCCCCTTGCACATTAAACATTACTATCAACCACATTTTTATAACATGCCATAAATACAGTAACAGCAGACAAAAAAAAAAAAACCATTTTAAAAATAAATACCACAATTCACAATCAAAATATTATCAAATGATGAAAAAAAAATAAGTAAAGTAATCGTTTTCTAAGGGAGAAAAAATTTGACCTTTTTTTTGAAATAATAAATAGGATCCATTTTTTAAACCCTTACTGCCGCTGGTTGATAGCCAAGAAATCCAACAAAAAATTAAAAAAGAAAAAAATAAGGGCCCCGTCCCAGATCCTCCTGAGCTCTCTCTGTGCCTTTCCTTGCTTTTCTAGCTACCCGCAATCCGAGCTAACTTTTTTACCTCTACCCCCCCTCCTTACCTCTCCTCTACCCCTCTCCCCTCTACCTCTACCTCTACCCTCTCTCCTTACCTCTACCTCACCCCTCCTCCCCCTCTACCTCACCCCCTCTCTCCCACCTCTCCCCTACCCCCTTTTTCACCACCTCACCTCACCCTCTCTCACTCTACCTCTACCTCTACCCCCCCTCTCACTCTACCTCTACCTCCCCCCTTCACTCTCCTTACCTCTACCCCTCTCTCCTTCCCTCTACCTCTCCCCCTCTCTCCTCTACCTCTACCCCCCTCTCTCACTCTACCTCTACCTCTACCCCCTCTTTTCCTCTACCCCTACCCCCTCTCTCACTCTACCTCACCTCTCCCTCTTCCCTCCTCTACCTCTACCCCCCCTCTCACTCCCTCTACCCCACCCCTCTCCTCCCTCCTTCCCCCTTTTCCCCCTCTCTCCCTCCCTCTACCTCTACCCCTCTCTCCTTTCCTCACCTCTACCCCTCTCTCACTCTACCTCTACCCCCCCCTCTCTCACTCTACCTCTACCCCTCTCTCCCCTCCCCTACCCCTCTCTCACTCTCCTCTATTCTCTCTACTTACCTCTCCTCTCCCCCCCTCCTCTCCCTCTACCCTCTCTCACTCTACCTCTACCTCTACCCCTCCACTTCCTCTACCTCTACCCCTCCCCCTCTACCTCTACCCCTCTCCCCCACCCACCTCACTCTCCCCCCTCTCACTCTACCTCTACCTCTACCCCCTCTCACTCACCTCTACCTCTACCCCCCCTCTCCCCACCCCCTACCCCTACCCTCTTCCCCCTTTTTTTTTTATTAGCTCGGTTATTTTTGGGAAATTGCGTTTGTCACGGTGTAAAGACTGTACTCAATGGAGGCTATTTTGGGGGGATAATTTAAGCTTTTCTATTTCGTTAACCCAAAGCTCTAGTTTGTGTTATCTGTTTTTTTTTATTATTTTTTTCCCGGCTTTTTCGCTTTCGTCGGGTTTTTTTTTTTTAATTTTATGTCAAGTTTAATTTTTGATTGTGTTTTGCCATTTTTTTTTTGTTCGGTATTTTGTGTTATACGATTTTACATGTTTTACATGTTTTATGTTGAAATATAAAAAAGATTTTAACATGCATTTTTTGACTCCCCCAGTAAATTTCCCTCTAAGATTTCACCACGGAATAAATAAAGAATAATTTCAAAAATGACAAAGAAAGTAAAATACGAAAGTAAAGATAAAATTAGAAATTAAACAGGAAAATAATTCATTAAAATTTAACTTTAAAGTAATGTAACTAAAAAGGGTAAAATAGTTCTAAAATTTATTTATGTTGCCATTTTGTTAAACCTACCACTTAAGAACTGAATAACCTGACTTAAAATCCTTCTATCAGTCTATCATCCATAGACTGACACGCACCCCTCGGAAAAAACCCCGCTAACCAACACGGGAAACCCCCGAGTTATTGGGAGATATACCTTTCTTCACCACACCCTTTCTATTGTTACACACCCTCTTCTACACGCCCTACTTTACATCCATAAAACCCCTTCCTCGACGGGTTAACCAGGTTGGCAGCGCTATCGGGCGGGTATCTCGAGTGGGTATTAAAGTAAAGGGTTTCATTCACTACAATGGCAATAGAAATAATAATATTATTTTGTTATTATAATTATTATTATTGCCATTATCATTTTAGAATTACTTTTTGTTTTTAAACCCTTTTAAAAATAGTTATAAAATGAAAAAAAAAAATAATAATTACATAATAATGATTATAACTGCAATAATGATGATAATAATGATAATGAGTATAATGATAATAATCATAAAAATAATAAATAATGATAATGATGAAAAAATGATTATTCAGGCCATTTATAATGAAATAAAGGGTTGTAATAAAATCCCAAAAATCGAAAAAAGCCAAAATCTTTTTCGCATTTTAATGGTAATTTTGATGATTTTAACATTAATTCAGATAATTTTAATTTCCCTGATATTTCCTTTATTATTAAATAATGATTATAATTATGATGATAATGACAATAATAAGGGTAATAATGATAAAATGATAATTATAATGATAATATTGATAATTTGCAATAATAGAAATAATTGACTCTATTCCAATAATTTTCATACTAATAATGGCAATAGAAATAATAATATCTTTTTCTTTGTATTATGAAATTTTTATTATTCTTATTTCTAAAATTATCATTATTATTTTAAAATTATCATTATTTCTAAAATTTTCATTATTATTTTAAAAATTTTCATTTTGTTGTTACAATAAAAAAAGTTATAAGATGAAATAACAATACTAATTTTAAAAAATAATAATTATAACTGTAATAATGATTATAATAATATATTTATGAGATAATAATGATAAAATGATAATTATAATGATAATTTTATAATTTCGCATTTAATAGCAATGATTACATCTATTCCAAAATTTTCAATAATAATGGCAATAGAAAATAATATTTATTTTCTTTTTTATTATAAATTATTATTATTTTAAAATTGTCATTTTTGTTATCACTTATAAAAGTAGATAATATAAAATAGATTAATAATTGAAATAATTATTTTACCCCCAATAATGATGATGATAATGATAATGTTGATGATAATGACTATAAGATAATAATCATAAAAATAATAAATAATGATAATAATGATATAATAATAATTATTAACCATTTATAATTAAAATAAAAGAATAAAATCCCAAAAGTAAAAATGCCAAATTAGGTATTTCCCTTTTTAGAGAAACGTCGAAAAAAACCCCCTTTTTGCTTTTTTAAAGGTAATTATGAGATTTTAACATTAATTCAGGTTTTTAGGATTTAGATAATTCTTTATTATTAAATAATATTAATTATGATGATAATGACAATAATAATGATAATAATGATAAAATTATAATTATAGGGTAATTTTGATAATTTTAATAATAGAATAATTAATTTATTCCAATAATTTTCATAAATAAAATAAAATAATAATAATATTATCTTTATTATGATTATTATTATTGTCATTATTATTTCTAAAAATTTTCGTATTGTTATTATCAATTATAAAAAATTTTAATGATGAATATAGCAATACTAATTAAAAATGATAATCATTTTAACGCAATAATGATGATAATAATGAAAATGAGATAATGATGATAATAATGATAAAATGATAATTATAATGATAATTTTTATAAAACGCAATAACAAATGATTACACCCATTCCCAAAAATATTCATACCAATAATGGCAAAGAAAAATAATAATATTATTATCTTTTATTAAATGAAATTTTTGTCATTATTATTTCTAAAATTTCCTTATTGTTTTTTCATTATTAAAAAATATAAATGATAATATAGCAATATAATTTGCATGATAATCATTATAACTCAATAATGATATAAAAATAATTATGATGATAATGATGATAATAATGATAAAATGATAATTATAATGATAATTTTCATAATTACTGCAATAATAGCAATGATTACCCCCATTCCAATAATTTTCATACTAATAATGGCAATAGAAATAATAACAATATCATTATCTTTGTGATTATAATTATCGTTATTGTCATTATTATTTCTAAATTATATTATTGTTATTATCATTTAGAAGCAGTTATAATGAAAAATAGCAATGATAATTAGAAAAAATTATTATAACTGTAATAATGATGATAATGATGATAATACTATAAGATAATAATCATAAAAATAATGACAATAATGATAATAATGATGATAATAATAATTATTCAGGCCATTTATAATAAGTAAAGGCTAAAAATAAAATAAAACCCAAAGTGGAAAAAAACCTTTTTTCCTTTTTAATGGTAAATTATGATGATTTTAACTTTAATTTCTAATTATGAGGTTTATGATAATTCCTTTATTATTGACATTAATGGGAAAAATTATGAGATAATGACAATAATAATGATAAAAAGATAATTATAATGATAATATCGATAATTACTTTAATAATCAACAATTAACTCTATTCCAAAAATTTTCATACTAATAATCAATAGAAATAATAAATATTATCTTTGTCATTATAATTATTATTATTGTCATTATTATTTCTGAAATTATCATTATTGTTGTTATCATTTGAAAATATTTTAATGATGAAAATGGCAATACTAATTAGCAAAAAATAATTATAACTGCAATAATAGATAATAATGATAATTATGATGATAATGATGATAATAATGATAAAATGATAATTAAAGTAATTTCTATAATTACTTAATAGCAATGATTACCTTATTCCAATAATTTTCATACTAATAATGGAATAGCAATAATAATGATATGATTATCTTTGTTATTATAATTATTATTATTGTCATTATTATTTCTAGAATTTTATTAAAGTTTTTTTCATTATAAAAGTAGTTATAATGATGAAAATAGATATAATAATTAGAATAATGATTATTATAACTGCAATAAATGATGATAATATATAATGATAATCATAAAAATAATGACAATAATGATGATAATGATAATAATAATAATTATTCAGACCATTTATAATGAAATAAAGGTAATAGTAATAAAACCCAAAAATAAAAAAAAAGCCAAAATCTAGCGTATTTTTTTTAAAAAACGTCGAAAAAAATTTTTTGCTTTTTAATGGAATTATGATGATTTTCACATTAACTCAAGTAATTATGAGGATTTCCATGATAATTCCCTTTTTTATTGACAATAATGATGATAATGTTAATAATATTGATAACAATGATAAAAAGATAATTATAATGATAATATTGATAATTATAATGTGGCAACAATTATTATTGTCATTATTTCAAAAAAATCCTTTTTGTTGTTACTTATAAAAAATAGTTATAATTATGAAAATACCCAAAACTAATTTAAAAATAATCATTATAACTGCAATAATGATGATAATGATAAATAGAGAAAAAATGATAATAATGATAAAATGATAATTTAATGCTAATTTTCATAATATCAATAATAGCAATGATTACCTCTATTCCAATAAGTTTCATACTAATAATGGCAATAGAAATAAAATGATATCAATTTTGTTATCATAATTATTATTATTGTCGCTTTAATGGTAATTATGATGATTTTAAATTAATTCAGGTAATAATGAGGATTTCCCTGATAATTCCTTTTTATTGACAATGATGATAATGACAATAATAAAGATAATAATGATAAAATGATAATATTAGATTACTGCAATAATAGCAACAATTAACTCTATTCCAATAATTTTCATACTAATAATGGCAATAGAAATAATAATGATATCATTATCTTTTCATTATAATTATTATTATTTTCATTATTATTTTAAAATTATCATTATTGTTGTTATCATTATAAAAATAGTTTATAATGATGAATATAGCAATACAATTTGAAATCTTTATAACTGCAATAATGATCATAACGGTAATTATGATGATAATGATGATAATAATGATAAAATTTTAATTATAATGATAATTTTGATAACACTAATAATAGCAATGATTACCCCTATTCCAATAATTTTCATACTGATAATGGCAAAGAAATAATAATGATATCATTATCTTTGTTATTATGATTATTATTATTGTCATTATTATTTCTAAATTATCATTATTGTTATTATCATTTTAAAAGTAGTTATAATGATGAAAATAAAATAATAAAACATGATAATTATTATAACTGCGATAATGATGATAATAAAGATGATAATAATGATGATAAGGCTATAATGATAATAATCATAAAAATATTGACAATAATGATAATAATGATGATAGTAATAAACATTCAGGGCCCTTTATAAGGAATAAAGGGTAAAGTAATACAATCCAAAAGTCGAAAAAAAGCCAAAAAAGTAGCGTATTACAGCCCTTTTGAGAGAAAAGGTGAAAAAAATCTTTTTCCTTTTAATGGTAAATATGACGATTTTAACATTAATTCAGGTAATTAGCACAAGTTTCTTGGGAAAAAAAGAAAAAAGAAGAAACAAAGAAAGAAAGAAGAAGAAAAAAAAAGAATCCATAAATTAGACATCATCATTCTTTATTTTTTTTTTACTATTTTCGGATATTAGAAACGGGGATGAATAATTTCTATTTTTCTTCCTTTATGATCTTAACTTCATATACGTAATTATAAGTAAGCACTTTTGTTTCATGATCGCGTTTCATACATGATATGATGGGTCATCACCACCATCATAATTGTTATCATGACTAGTAGTATTATCATTACAAGTAGTATTGTTTTTAACATCATTATTGTTTATTTTATTATAAAGACTATTATTAGTTAATATTATGTTAGTTATGTTTTATGTGTCATATCAGTAGTAGTATATTTATCATAACAGCAGTAATATTATCATAATAAAGCAATTCTGTTAAAGTAATAATAATGATAATAATAAATGTGTATTATATATACAAGTTTCTCCATGTAGTCTCAGAATCTGTGCTTCCTTACATATACTGCGTTCAAAGAAAATAGTGATCTTTCTCTTTCTCTCTTTTCTTCTTCTTCTCGTGTTTTTTCTTTTAATAGATCTCTATATTCTAATTAAAAAACACTTTTAAGTATTCAGGATGTGTTAATGGTATACTATTTTGCCACAGAAACATAGGCTTATTCATATGATACCTGTGGTTGTTAAAATTGTATGTATATTTATCTGTATCTATATTTATCAATCAATTAATCATTCTAAGGACTAAATGACCAAGATTGCACATCCTGTATTGGAAGATATGACAACGTGACACTACTGAGTCAACAAAAATTTTTTGTTTGTAGGAAAATTTTGTATGTGTTTTAAATACTTGCAAGTGTACTTCATTAATTTTGCTTTGTTGTCATTTTCCTTGTCTTTGGCAATTTGATTAATCCCTTTTTTTGCTTTCTGTGTAATGAACTCTCAAATCCTTTTAGCTTATTTCTATTTTTGTTTTGGACAAATGATGGCAACATATCTATTTACTAACTTATGCGTTTAAAATAAAAGCCCCGATGCCCCCCTGTACAAGAAAAAAAAAGCATTTCGATCAGATTGGGTTTGAATTGTAGACGTAAGGCTTTTATCATAATTCTGATACATGTAATAAAAAAATGGAGAAATTTGAACGAGGTTGGTACATTATAATTTTAACGACTGACTGAAAATGTACATAGATTTTAGGATGTATCAACTGCGCGCCTGTCATTTTGGTGCTAAAATTGGTGTCGGATATGTTTTACAATACAGTGAAAGGATATGAGTTGCTATGGCAACAAGATTTTCAGATGATATTGTCAAACTTCATTAATATCTTCCAGCTCGGTCTAGATTGAAATGTACGTGTAGGTCGTTATGAAACAGGAACAATCAGCTCTCATGATTGGAGAAACAGGAGAGACAGTAAAGAAACACACAGTACAAAATAAAGAATCAGCATTTTAAACAAAGTTGTAACAAATACCTTTACAATTATGTCTCGAAGAGACGATGTTAGAGAGGAGCCACTGCCACCACCCATTTAGTTGGGAACGTGTGTATATACAAGAAGAATGATAGTATAGAAGACGGATGTGGGGAAAGGAGAGAAAGTGTAAATGCAGTATGTGTGTAGTGTATATATATATGGTGCGAGATCGCCAAGGTTGTACTGAGACGAGGAGAGGCGTGTGCATGGAGATTCCTCTAACGCAACTAAGCAGATAACCACTTTGATAAAATAAGTAAAAGAAATAAAACTTGTGCCATTGGAGCTAGGTAGCTGGGTTGTCAACTACCCTTTTAGAATTCTCTTTCAATCATTGTCAAATTCGGGCGTTTGAATAATAGTTAAACGAATTTATAAAACACAATAAAACAACGATGTAGTAAAATTACACTAAAATACGAACATAAAATGAAACGAAGACAATAAAACAAATCATGAAATAAGGTAAAATACAATCCAATTAAATGAACGGTAAAGTAAAAGGAACTTGAAACATCAATAGAACAGAACACTGTAAAACAAACGATGAAACCAAATACACTTAATACATTAAAACACCGAACATAAAAACGGTAAACACAGTAAAACACAAACGACATAATAAAAATCCCGAAGATGATAAAAAATATGCAGGTTAACGAGGGCACTTTTATCGAATAAATACCTGACCGATTATTTCTTACAACCTATAGTAACTATCTCCACGACCACTTATATCTAAGACAGGTGAAAGCCCATTCCGGGGTTCCACGGCTGTCTTCATCAAGGCAGACCACCAACAAGAATCCCACTTTGTTGTACTTACCGTGTTGTTTGTGGGTGGGAATAGTATAAAACGTTGGTTCTTTTTTTTTCTTTTAAGATAGATAAAAGAAACCCATATGTATGAAAATTTAAATCTAAATTAATGTAATAAAATAAGTTCAAATGAAAATCCATAAAAAAATCAAAATAATTGTGCAAAAACAACTAATATTAAAATCACTAAGATACTTTATATGAAGCACTCGAATAAGCCAAATTAAGAAAAAGAAAATATTTTAAATAATTGTGATTTAGGACTTTTAAAATAAATGGACCTCAGATCTTTAAAAGAATATATTTATAAAAGTCTTAACATAAAAATAAAGAATATCATCCTCGGGGGTAAACATAAAACAATACAAAAAAAAAATACAAGCAAATCATGTATTTAGTAAAAAAAAAAAAAAAAAAAAAATGTTTGGCAGAGGATCGTGCGCGAGCATCCTCCTCACTTCGCCAGATAAACGCCCTTTTTCTCGGGGCCTGTTGTTGATTTCCGAGTTCGAGAAAGCGTCACTTTGTAGAGTATAAACCACTGGGTAAAGGGGCGACGTCAGTAAGGATAACCCAACAACCCCCTTGAAAATAGCAGGGCAAAATAACGCCACCTCGCGTGTTCCACCAGGAACTGGTGTTGCCACCTTGAGGTCATCGTTTTATTTTTCGTTTGCCCGTGAAGGAGAGTTGAGGTAAGAAAAGATATTTCATTATTGTTTCATTACCTCCTGGAGTGATCGTTAGATATTTTGCGAAGACGATCACTACAAGGTTTTGATCCTCATCCCACCCCCACACACCATGTGTTGAATATCATTTTTTTAT
>NC_091549.1:29155043-29157543 GCF_042767895.1 Penaeus vannamei
ATAGAAATAATATTATTGTCATCATAATTATTATTTTTGTCATTATGATTATCATTATTGCTATTATCATCATATAGATAGTTATAATGATAAAGATAGCAATAATAATTAGCATAATAGTTATCATAACTGAAATAATAATAATAATAATAATGATGATAATGACTATAATGATAATAATCATGAAAATAATGACAGTAATGATAATAATTATAATGATCATTATTCAGTCCATTTATAAGGAAATAAAGGCCAGAAGTAAAAAATATCCCATAAGTCGGAAAAAACGGCA
This sequence comes from Penaeus vannamei, assembly GCF_042767895.1. Classification (NCBI taxonomy): domain Eukaryota; kingdom Metazoa; phylum Arthropoda; class Malacostraca; order Decapoda; family Penaeidae; genus Penaeus; species Penaeus vannamei. Next base: position 29,155,336 of record NC_091549.1, read on the forward strand.
AAATCTAGAGTATTACAGCCGTTTTGAGAGAAACGTCAAAAAAACGCTTTTTCAATGATAATTATGAGGATTTCAACATTAATTCAGGTAATTATGATGATTTTCATGATAAATCCTTTATTATTGACAATAATGATGATAATTATGATTATAATGAAAATAACTCTATTCCAATAATTTTCATACTAATATAATGGCAATAAAAATAATATCATTATCATTGTCATTATGATTATTATTATTGTCATTATATCTAAAATTACCATTATTGCTATTATCATTATATAAATTGTTATAATGATAAAAATAGCTATAGTAATTAGCACAATAATTATTATAACTGAAATAATTATAATAATAATGATAATCATGATGACTATAATGATAATATTCATGAAATAATGACAGTAATGATAATCATGATATTTATTATTATTCAGTCCATTTATAATGAAATAAAAGCCGGAAGTAATAAAATGCGAAAAGCCGAAAAAATGGCAAAATCTAGCGTATTACAGCCTTATGAGAGAATCGTCGAAAAAAAAACCTTTTTCGCTTATTAATGGTAATTATTAGGATTCTAACATTAATTCAGGTAATTATGATGATTTTCATAATACCTTTATTATTGACGATAATGATAATTATGATGATAATGACAATGATAATGATAATAATGATAAAATCATAATTATAGTGATAATTTTGATAATTACTACAATAATTAACTCTATTCCAATAATTTTCATACTAATAATTGCAATAGAAATATTATCTTTGTCATTATAATTATCATTATTGTCATTATTATTTCTAAAATTATCAATATTGCTATTACTATTATATAAATAGTAATGATAAAAATAGCAATAATAATTAGCATAATAATCATTATAACAGCAATAATGATGATAACAATGATAATCATAATGATAATGACTATAAGGATAATAATCATGAAAATAATGACAGTCATGATAATAATGACAGTCTTGATAATAATGATAATAGCTATTATTCAGTCCATTAATAATGAAATAAATGTCAAAAGTAATAAAATCCCAGAAGGCGAAAAAAACGGCAAAATCTAGTTTATTACAGCCTTTTGAGAGAACCGTAAAAAGAAACCCTTTTTCGCTTTTTAATGGTAATTATGAGGATTTTAACATTAATTCAGGTAATTATGATGATTTTCATGAAAATTCCTTTATTAATGACAATAATGATTATTATGATGATAATGAAAATAATAATGATAAAATCATAATTATAAGAATAATTTTGATAATTACTCTCATCATAATCATTATTGTCATAATTATTTCTAAAATTATCATTATTGCTATTATCATTATATAAATAGTTATAATGATAAAAATAACAATAACAATAATTATTATAACTGCAATAATGATAATAATAATGATAATCATGATGATAATGACTATAATGATAATCATGAAAATAATGACTAATGATAATGATAATTATTTTTCACTCCATTTATAATGAAAAAAGGCGAGAAGTAATAAAATAACAAAAGTCGAAAAAACGGGATCTAGCGCATTACAGCCTTTTGAGAGAAACGTCGAAAAAAAACTTTTTCGTTTTTTAATGGTAATTATGAGGATTTCAACATTAATTCAGGTAATTATGATTTTCATGATAATTCCTATGTTATTGACAATAATGATGATAATTATGATAATGACAGTGATAATGACAATAATAATAAAATCATAATTATAATGATAATTCTGATAATTACTGCAATAATAGCAATAATTAAATCTATTCCAATATTTTTCATACTAATAATGGCAATAGAAATGATATCATTATTATTGTAATTATAAGTATCATTATTATTTCTAAAATTAATATTATTGTTATTATCATTATATAAATAGTTATAATGAAAAAATAGCAATAATAATTAGCATAATCATCATTATATATGCAATAATGGTGATAATAATAATGATAATCATGATGATAATGACTATAATGATAATAATCATGAAAATAATGACTAATGATAACAATGATAATAATTATTCAGTCCATTCATAATGAAAGTCAATAATTCATAATTAATTAGTTAATCATTCATAATGGCCAGGAGTAATAAAATTCCAAACGTTGAATTATTGCTATTATTATATAAATAGTTATAATGCTAAAATAGCAATGATAATTAGCATAATA
>NC_091549.1:29240357-29241550 GCF_042767895.1 Penaeus vannamei
AGTATGGATCCTGAACAAACACTGACTGAAATTTCTCATTTAGGATTTCACACATTTCTTCCTCCTTAGGATAAATAATGTTATTGTCTTTGATGGCGCTAATTTGATCTCTACTCTTAGCGCTATTACATATGTAGTTAAAGAAAAGTTTTAGATGACCTGTACATTTGTTGATTATATCCTTTTCATAGTTTAATTTCGCCTCTCTCATGGTTAGGGTATACTCATTTCTACTTCATATCTTTCATACGTTACCTGAGATCTATGTCTTCTGAATCTTTTCCAAAGGTGCTGTTTGTTTTCTCTAATTTTCTTGTATTTCTCATTGAACCATTTCTGGCTATTTCTTAGTTCAGTTTTTACTTTTATAAGATTTTTTCTACTTTTTTAAATAGATTTCAGAAAACTTTGAAAAATGAACATCAAGGTTCGTATCGCCCAGAAGTATTTCTCAGTTTATGCCATCGAAGAAATCTTTAAGGCTGCTATATAACGTCTCTTATAATTGCAACTCTCCTTTCTTTCCTTGCTTACGATTTTTTTTCCTGTAGCAGACAGTATTTTAGTGACCAATTTTTCTAAAGGAGGACAGTAGTCGATATCCTTAATATCATCGTTATGTTTTGTGAATATTAGCTCAAGCATAGGCGGTCTATCTGGCTCCTTGAATGTGGCTGTGCTCTGGGATCGAAACCCAGTCGATTTTGCTATTAAAATCCCCGGTGATAATAATTTCTTTTGCATTGTTTTCCGAAAGTTGTAGCACTTTCACCAAGCTCTTTAATGTCTCCTGAATTAGTGTTTGTGAATTTTCTTGTGACCACTACCCCTTTTGTTTCTACCTCAATCACCTTCAGTTCCACTGTGGGATCTTGACTAATTTCTAACTCCTTTATAATAATTCCTTACGAATTCGGGATTTAGGACCTTGAGAATGTTTACAATCTTTTTTTTTGCCCGCGTTGTATCGTTCAGTTCCATCTACAACTTATTCTTCTTGTCCTAACATGACTATGTCGTTATTTACATCAGCCAAATCAACAATATTCCTTGCATGCTGCCCAAGGTGGGATTTCTATATATCTATTTCATTTACTGTTTCTTTTACCATTGATACCTCGGCATATGTAGCTGTCATCTGTGTGTGTGTGTGTGTGTTTAAAAGAGAGAGAGAGAGAGAGAGAGAGAGAGAG
>NC_091549.1:29360197-29365197 GCF_042767895.1 Penaeus vannamei
ATATATATATATATATATGTATATATATATATATATATATATATATATATATATATATATATATATATATATGTGTGTGTGTGTGTGTGTGTGTGTGTGTGTGTTTGTGTGTGTGTGTATATGTATATATATATATGTATATATATATGTATATGTATATATATATATATATATATATATATATATATATATATATATATATATGTATGTATATATATAAACATATATCATTGGTCAGGGGCGCATAGGTGGAGGCGTCACCTAAAAGGTCCTGGGCCTTCTGCAGGTAGGAGGCTCGGTCGAGGACCACCACCGAGTTACCTTTGTCAGAAGGCAAAATGGTGACATCCTCCCTGCGCAGGCTGTGAAGGGTCTCACGGTAACGCCTGGGGATGGAAGGGTTAGGGTGAAGGAGGGACTCGAGGGCCGGAAGGAAGGCCCCACGAAGGAGGGAGACATCAGGCAAGGAGTTCCTATGAGCGGAGATGAACCGGTCAAAGGAAGAAATGATGTCAATAGAGGTAAGGGGAAGAGGGCGGAGAGCAAAGGAAAGACCGAAGCTAAGGAGTTGAAGTTGGTGAGGGGTCAAGGACAGGGAGGAAAGGTTGGTAACCGCGTCGGTGAGGGAGAAGCGTTACCGTGAGGCCCTTCACAGCCTGCCCAGGGAGGATGTCACCATTTTGCCTTCTGACAAAGGTAACTCGGTGGTGGTCCTCGACAAAAGGCCAAGGACCTGTTAGGTGACGCCTCCACCTATTCTCCCCTGACCAGTGACCCTCGGGAACGCATTGCTGCCACTTTCCACCGTCTCCTGAGAGAGCTTGCAGCCTGTTTCCCGGTGGCGAACCTTCACCAGAGGTTCAAGGTCGTTAACCCTCGCCTCCCTCATTTCTATGGGCTTCCTAAAACCCATAAGCCGGCCGTGCCTCTACGCCCCATCATTTCCTCCCGGGGATCGGTGACGCATCCTCTGGCGGCTTGGCTGGCTAAGTCTCTCCCCTTCTCGGCACCTACTCTCCTGCTCACCTTCGCCATTCACAGGACTTCATCTCCCGTGTCCGCGGTGTCTCGCCGGCGTCCATGCTGATCCTGGATGTCGACTCCCTGTTCACCAAGGTCCCGCTTGATGACGTCCTCGCTTTCCTTCAGAGGAAGCTCCCTGCCGAGGATCCTCGTCTTCCTCTTCCCACTGAAATCTTCCTCCAGCTGATTCATCTGTGTGTGTAGTCGAATTCCTTCTCCTTTGAGGGTCGGTTTTACTCACAGACGTTCGGTGTTACCATGGGCTCTCCTCTCTCCCCGGTTCTGGCTAACCTGTCCATGGAGTTCTTCGAGTCGGAGCTCCTCCCTTCCATCTCCCCTCGTCCTTCCATGTGGCTGAGATATGTCGACGACGTCTTCGCTCTCTGGCCCCATGACCCTGCCCTGTTTCCTGATTTCCTGTCGCAGCTGAATTCTCTCTCTCCGTCCATCCGCTTCAAGGTGGAATGGGAGGACGACAAGCTCCCTTTCTTGGACACTCTTGTTCATCGCTCTGATGATCATTTCTCCTTTTCTATATACAGGAAACCTATGCACAGTGGTATGTACATACACTTCTTCTCGTACCATCCACTGCATGTGAAGAGAGGGGTTGACACCTCGCTGTTTCTTCGTGCCCTCCGCATCTGTGACCTCCAGTACCTGGATGGAGAGATCGACTTCCTGCGTCGTTCGTTCTCCAAACTGGGCTATCCTCGCCATGTCCTAGACGTCGCGTTATCCAGAGCGCGACGTACCTTCTACCATGACTCCCCCCCCCCAATGAGTCTCCTCACCTGCCTGTCCTCAGCCTGCCTTACACTGAGGAGATCTACTCCCTCCTTCGGCCCCTGCAGTCTCTCAACTGCAGACTCTCCTTTTGCCAGGTGAATACTCTCCGTCGTAACCTGGCTCACACCTGCCCTCCCTCTACCTCGAAGGTGGGCACCTATGCTGTTCTGTGTGCCTCCTGTGATCAGCAGTATTTTGGTGAAACAGGCGCCAGTCTTACTAAGCGTCTGTCTCAGCATAAGTACGCTGTATCCAGGGGACATAGCAACAACGCCTTCTTCTGCCATCAGTGGGACACTGGCCATCAGATGGACTGGAAAGCCGCACGCATTCTCTTCCCTTCCGCTGATGTCCATGCCCGCAGACTGGTGGAATCTTCTCTCATTAAGCTGCTGCCCAATTTCAACTTGAACAGCGGTTTCTCTCCTGCCGACAGCCTCCTCGCTTCCCACATCCTTCGTCTCCTCCCTTATGCCGGCCACCCGTCACATAGACCGCCTGATCCTTCGACCTGATTTGACCTTCCTTCGCTTCCATTCTCCTGTCCTCACCTGACCCGTGGTTCCCGAGTGCTTCTCCTCCTTTCCCTCTTATACCACATACTCTCCCTGGCCTCTTCAGGTGGTGTACACACCTCACAGGCCCTCTCTCCTGTGGTGTGCAGAGAGAGATCACCCAATTGGCGAGGCATTATTGTCACTCACTTGGCGTGATCCTCCAGAGCTAAAGCCTCCAGACTTGAGCTTGATTTCGATATTCTTTGACAACAAACTACACAGAGAGCTCCGCCAATTTCTCGTGGTTCGCTGCGACAATTGGCCAGGCCTTCTCTTGTAGTAAGTGCCCCACTACCGCTCCCTTGGAGAGCGAGGTTACAAACCAGGTCTGGACCCTCTGGTCCTGGACATAGTTTGTGGCCACGCACCAAGGGCGACTTTTCGGTGTCTAACTCTTGCCCTCTCTTTCTGACTTCCTGGTGCAGCCTGGGCCTGCGGGAAACGTTGATTTCCAACATTCGCCTGGGCTGCGGTGACGTGATCACACCCCCCTTGTAGCAGGATTGGGGTGCAGAGCGTTTACCACACCAAAACTCCGAGTTCAGCCCACCCAGGGGGATCTCCTGTCCTGTGGTGCTGAAGGGTCGAGTGTAGGGATCAGAGCTTTTTGTGAGGCCCTTCTTCAGACCTCACCCAGAGAGGAGGTATAAAGATAACCCCCGAAAGGGGACCAATCTATTTCCAACTCTCTAATGACCACCACAAAATGAATCAGACCATGGCAGTCACCCTGGAGCCTTTCAAGGCTGCAGGGGGGCGAAAGAAAACCCAAAAGCAGGCCGAACGTGTCCGGCCTGCTGAACCGAGCAAAGACAAGACAGAAACACCAACCACAAAGTCTGTCCATGCACACCAGACTGAGGGAAGCCTGAACTCCCCTCAGAACTCCCTCAGTCAAGAAAGGGCTCCAGCTGTACCAGCCAAAACAGCTGCACCCACTTCCAAAGGCCTTAAACCCCTGCAAAGGGGAGGCGTGAAGCGACGAAGGGTGGAAACTGACTCTGAAGAAGAGGCAGAACACACCCCAAGTCGACTAACGCGGTTGGTAAGGGCATTGGAGAAGGAAAGAAATGTGAGATTATCAATCCGAATCTCCAGGGATGAGGGCATGATCATTGCCCCCAAAGACAAAGCTACCATGAACTTCCTGCAGGAAATCAAGGTGCTGAAAGATGGGAGGAAGGTGTGTATCTCACCACTGACCTCCCAAGAGAAAAAGTCTAAGATGGTGCTACTTGGCTTTCCACTAGGGTTCGACGTGGAGGTGATCACGTCTCTCCCACAAGTGGTGGAGGCTTCCCGCATGACCAAAGGGAAGTCTCCAACCAGGCAAGTCCTTGTTATCCTCAAGGGAGCCCCAATCACCACCCTTGATCTGGGTAACTGGGGCTCATACAAGCTCAGGACATATGTGCCAGAGCCCTTGAGGTGTTTCACGTGCCAAAAATTTGGGCATCACCAGGCCAACTGCAAGGCCAAAGCCAAATGTGGTGTATGCAGCGAGGCACACGAAACTATCCCTTGCTCCTTAATAGCCAATCCGCCGCACTGTGGAGATGGTGTTGAATCTCTTGCTGTTGAGATTCAGCTACCTGGGGGCTCTATAAAAATATACAATATTTATAGCAAACCACTGTGTGAGAGCTTAGATCTAAACCAGGTCTGAGTTACTGCAGCACAAAACCGAGTGATCATAGGGGGAGATTTCAATGCACACATGGCCATGCTGAATCCCCGCAAAAGGCCGAACGCGGCAGGCATTCACGTAGCAGAAGTGCTTGAGACATTCCCTGAGATCGCTCTTCTCAACACCAAAGAACCAACGCATGTGAAGGGAGGGGTCCTAGACCTCACCTTTGCCACTGCAACAATGGTGGAGAGAATTCGGTGGTGTGTCGATGATACGGTTACTAGTGATCACTATGGCATAGTCACCACACTAATGGATGCAGGTCCAGCCCAAAGACCACATCACATTCCTAAATGGAAAACTGACAAGGCCAACTGGTTTGCCTTCCAAGAAGGCTTGGCTCGATGTCTGAAAGACAATGAACCCAATAACAATAATGAAAATGTGGATGTGCTAGAGGCAAGGCTAATCCAGGCCATAAACCAGGCAGCCTCACAAACCATTCCCAAAACTCGCCCATGGTCCAGAACTCACAAAGACGCCTGGTACTATAATGACGAGATCAAAGAGGTCAACCACAGGGTTAATATGTGTAGAAAAAACTTCCGACGGCAAAGATCTCCCGACAATCTGGCCCTGCTGAGGGAAGCTGTTGTGGATGCCAAGGAAACTGCCAACAGAGTAAGGCAGGAAAAATGGCTGGAATGGTGCCAGTCTTTTGGGTACCAGACCAGCCTTACACAGTTGTGGAAACGGGTCAGGCAAGCGACAAGCCGCCAAGCCCCGAAATGCACTCATCATGACCCACAATCAGAGGCTAACAGACTGGTGCTTGAGTTCTCTGCCAGAACCAGCACCAACAATCTGCCTCCAATGATGAGAGAAAAACAACAAAACTTAAATCCAGAAAGACTTGCTCTCATAAGAGACAAGGCACTCGAAGCTGATGAAGCAGATGCCTTGTTCTCTCTTAGGGAACTAAGAAAATCATACAAATCCAG
>NC_091549.1:29382697-29386549 GCF_042767895.1 Penaeus vannamei
GCGATTTTGCCTTTAGTTAATGTTCAGTAATGAAGAATGTAATGTAGCACGGTTTCTGTTTATTAAAAAAAATATTTGGTACTAGCAGAAAAAAGCTAGCTAGATGGAGCAGCTACGAGAGGTCTCAGTGATTTTACAGATTTTTTTCATCTGGTTTAGTTGCCATACGTAGAAGTTTAAAGCATGATTTTTTCGTGTTTCAAGAAATATGCTGCTAAAATTGTTTGAAGAATATCCCCCTGCAAAATTAACGATAACTAAGACATGTATTTTTTTCACTGATTTGAAGAAAACGAAAGATCAAGTGGCTTACTTAGTGTCAAAAAATAGATTTTATTATACTTATTGGTTACTTATCTTCGACCAACCACACTGTTACAAACTACCCAGGGTTTTAACCTTATTCATAAAAATACTATTTACACTACGTTTACTTCCAGTGGTTGCCAGAGGAACAAAAGTGGGACCCAGCAAATGTACCGAAATATAATTCTGCAACTGCACAGTAGAGGGTGGTGAAGGGCAATACTTGCTATGTGTCAACTATCTAGAGTAATATTGGAAAGGTAAAGATGGGTGAAAGAGTTGATGAGTGAATGGGTTATGGTGGGTTTAGGTAAAGGGATTAGATCAAGTGAAGGATATGTATGCGTCTGAGGAAGAACAGGTTGTCAAAGCAAAAACTGTGGGATTCTGTAAGGATGGTTGATTGGTTGGGAGGTCGATGAAGGGAGGATAGGTAAGGAAAAGCAGAGGTGCGGGCTGAAGTAAAGTGTGGACAGAACAATAGAAAGTGTGGAACTGAAAGAGGGACATTACATAAGGGACATAGGGGTAGATCAGAACGTGACATTAGATAAGAGTGTTACACATAAGGTGCGAGAGCCTTCTCCCAATGTCTGTTCCATTGAGCTGACCTAGGAGATTGATAGTTTTATAGTATGTAATTTATTAGCGCGGAGACTTGACTAGAAAGATTGCCATCGGGTATACAGGAAGGTCTGGAAGTGGTGATAATAATCTGTGGCTGGAATATGTGAGAAGCGTGGTTGGTGTGATGCAGGCACAGCGGCATAACGTGCTAAATTATCTGCATGTTCATTGCCAAGGATTCCAACATGGCTGGGCACCCAGCAAAATCTGATAGACAGGCATGTGGGCAGGTAGAACAACCAGTTCTGAATCTTACAAACAAGGTGATTGGTCGAGAGCATAGACTTTCTGAGAGTTGATGAGTTACAGGAGCCAGTAAAAGTACTCGTAGTAAAAGAGGAAGAAGGGAGTGAGTATGTGTTTTAATTAAGGCAAAAAAGGAGTGTGTACAGTTCTGTAGTAAGGACACTAAATTCAGGAGGGAGGGTGTATTTGAAAGTGCGAGTTGGGAAGGCTACTGCTCCGGAAGTGGATTTGGGTGAAAAGGTCAGAGGGGGGATATCTGATTTTACTGGGTCAGGGAAAACAGAGGAGCAAATACGGGGTAAGGCATAAGCCATGGAGGAACGAAATGGACAGAAAAAGGGAAAGGTTAGAGGTTGGGAGAGGAGGCTATCCATGTGTACGAAGAAAGGAGTAGGTACACGTGGAGAAGAAGCAGGGATCATGGGACAATTAGTTTGATGAGGAAGAGTTGGTGGAATTGGACATAGAATTAGAGAGAGAAAAACATGTCGAGAGAGAGATGGCTCCTCTCAACTAGAGAGGTGCGAAGACCACAGTGGTGGATTGTATCAAGGTGAGCAAGAAGGGAGGTTGAAGTAGAGGAGTAGATATGGCATCCATAATCTAGAGTGGAGAGAATCAAAGTAACATGAATATGGAGGAGAGTTTTGCAATCTGAACCCCAGGAGATATGGGAAAGAGTTTGAACGATTCAGAGGCAACAATGAGTTTTTTCTTTAGTGTAAAAGTTATGGTCTCGCCAGGACAAATAGGATTAAAAAATAACGCCTAGGAAGAACGGTATTGGACTGGAGTGTCATATAAGAAGAGTTGAGGTTGGGGTCCTACACGTGAGCGAGAGAAATGGCTGGAGAAAGATTTGGAGGTAGAAAAGTGAAAGCCATCTTTAGTGGCCCAGGAAGATAATGATGTTATTGCAGACTGAAGGAATTGGTGGAGATTTGGTATGGATGTGCCATAGGCGTAAATGGTTAAATCATTAACATGTTACCCGGGCTCCTGGTGGTAGAACTGAGACAATGTCATTAACAGCAAGAAGGAATAAAGTGGTACTAAGCACACTTCCTTGTGGGACGCCTTCGAACTGAGGAAAGGATGATGACGTGGAAGAGGCAATCTTGACCTGTAAAGTACATTTGGAGAGGAAGGATTTTATGAAGACACTCATGTTTCCACATATACCTAGGGAGGACATTTCTTGAAGAATATGGTACTGCCATGTGGTATCATATGTTTTTACTAGGTCAAAGAATATAGCTAATATGGATTCATGGTGAGCAAATGCAGATATAATATGTCTCAAAATGGGAAAGGGTCTGCTGTACTTCGGGCACGGAGGAAACCAAACTGGGAAGGAGAGAGGAGGTAATGAGATTCAAGATACCACATTAAGCGGAAGTTAACTAATCATTCTAGTATTTTGCACAAGCAGCTACTTAGAGCAATGAGGTGGTAATCTTGAGGGAGGGTACCCTATTTATTGGGTTTCAAGAAGGGACATCCATATGTGGTTGAAAATAGTTAAAAGAAAAGATAGAGAGGAAGATGGGAGGTGTTGGAGCATACGATAGTGAATACCGAATACCGCCAGGGCCTTCACGAATATTGCAGCATGACTGTAAGGCAGCATTGAGTTCAGAGGAAAAAAAAGGAGCATTATGAGACTAATCAGAGGACAGGGTGAAGGTGATGGGGGAAAGGTGAAAAAGCTGAAATAATCGCCCAGTTCATTAGTGCCAAACAGCTGAAATAGATGATGTAATTACGGAAACATTATTTCACCTGCTATTTATTTTACTGTTTCTGACTGTACAGCGAAAATGGGCAGATGCTCTTAAAGGAGATGAGGACTAATTAGGGGTGCCTCGTTTGTAGCAGTAACTGTTCCAGGCTGCTCATTTTAAGCAAAGTGCTTTGGAGCAATCAGAATTCCACCATGGAACACACTTGGAGGTATGAGGTCTTGAGGTTCGCGGAAGAAGTGGTACATATGAACTAGGAAGTGGGAAGTGGTCACTATAGGGGAAGTGGTCTAGAAGTGACCAATGGAAATCTAAATGAAGAGAAGGGGAGCATACAGAGAGAGATCAAGAATTGAAAAGAATTGTGTGCGCACGTCAAAGTGCGTGGGGCGATCTGAATTAAGAATAATGTTATTTGTGGAGAGGAAGCTTTCTAGGGATCGGCCTCGGGAGGTGGTGATAGAATCACCCCACAGACTGTGGTGGCAGTTGAAATCACCAACTACGAGGAAAGGTTGTTGGAGTTTGGAAATTAGAGTCTCAAAGGCAGCAAAGTCAATGGGATGGGATGGGGAGAAGTAGACTGAAATAACTGATCCAACGGCGAAGAAAGATGCGAATAACTGTGCACGGGACAGTGGTTTGTAAGGGAGGTATGACATAAGACGTTTTCTGAGAGATAAGTATAGACGAGACATAAAGGGAGTGCGAGGAAGAGACAAAATGATAATTGAGAATTGGAAGATGTAAAAAAAGTCAGATAATGTAAGGAGGCAGATAATGGATGGATTATAAGAAGAAAGGATATGACAAAGATCAGGTCTGTGAGAACGGAAACCGCAAATATTCCAATGTAGGAGAACTATTGGTTGATCTACAAGTGATAACAATTACAGTGCGCTTTGGGAGAATTTGAAGGGGAAGGGGCTAG
>NC_091549.1:29399549-29402049 GCF_042767895.1 Penaeus vannamei
TGATCTCGTCATTATAGTACCAGGCGTCTTTGTGAGTTCTGGACCATGGGCGAGTTTTGGGAATGGTTTGTGAGGCTGCCTGGTTTATGGCCTGGATTAGCCTTGCCTCTAGCACATCCACATTTTCATTATTGTTATTGGGTTCATTGTCTTTCAGACATCGAGCCAAGCCTTCTTGGAAGGCAAACCAGTTGGCCTTGTCAGTTTTCCATTTAGGAATGTGATGTGGTCTTTGGGCTGGACCTGCATCCATTAGTGTGGTGACTATGCCATAGTGATCACTAGTAACCGTATCATCGACACACCACCGAATTCTCTCCACCATTGTTGCAGTGGCAAAGGTGAGGTCTAGGACCCCTCCCTTCACATGCGTTGGTTCTTTGGTGTTGAGAAGAGCAATCTCAGGGAATGTCTCAAGCACTTCTGCTACGTGAATGCCTGCCGCGTTCGGCCTTTTGCGGGGATTCAGCATGGCCATGTGTGCATTGAAATCTCCCCCTATGATCACTCGGTTTTGTGCTGCAGTAACTCAGACCTGGTTTAGATCTAAGCTCTCACACAGTGGTTTGCTATAAATATTGTATATTTTTATAGAGCCCCCAGGTAGCTGAATCTCAACAGCAAGAGATTCAACACCATCTCCACAGTGCGGCGGATTGGCTATTAAGGAGCAAGGGATAGCTTCTTTTACCAGGGTCATCAGGCCTCTAGCACCATCCAGGTTTGGAGTGGTGAAGGCATGATATCCTGAGAAGCACACGGATCCCATTGTTAGTGTCTCCTGGAGCATGACGACGTCAATGCTCCTTGCTCGCACAATGGACTGGAGAAAGGAGTTCTTGCTTTTATAGCTACAGATATTCCACTGCAGTATGCTTAGATTGTGTGCCATGATGGTTACTCAGTGTCACTTGCTTCATTTTCCGATGCCCCAGTGCTGGTGGCATCAGATAAATACAGATCCTCGTTGATTGAGGATTATACAACTTCCTCTATGTCAGACACTCCAGTTAAGGCCTTACCGAGGGGTGTAGGGCCTAGTTTGGAAGTGTCACCTCGGGTCGGAGGACTTTGGCTGTACAGACTCGGCCTGCTGCACAGTTTCAGCCTGTCCTGACAGACTAGCTGGAGTTTTATGTGATGTTTCTTTTGAAGCTAGCCTGCCATCCGAGGATTTAGGGAGGGGGGCGCTGCTCGTTATCGGTTTGGAGGCTTCTAGCTTCCTTCCCTTCAGAGCCGCCACAGTTTGGGTCATAGCCGTCATGGCGACCTGCACTGCTTTCTCCGCCTCCTCACTGGTCCTCCCCAAGGCTGTTGCTACTGCAGAAACTACAGCACTCAACAGGAGAGTCATATCTTTCTCGTCAAAGAAAAGATTATCATCTACTGGGGGGACCATTGCTGTGGACTTTGAACCTTTTTCCCTTTGGTTCTTTTTTGTTGTTTTGCCACTAGCAAGCTCGGGGAATTCCTCTCTGTTAGAGGTATCCAATTTTCTCTGTGAGGCCGACTCCTTCCTCTTAGGAGGTCGGGGAGTCTTTTCTTTTTGATTTTGTTTTTTGTTTTGGCCCCAGACATAGGTGCCTGGGGGCGCAGGGACGAAGTCAGGACGCTTTTTGGCTAGCTCCTGCTTTTTAATCACTGCCTGTTTCCTGACAGAGCAAGCCAGGCTCCAGGCATGGTGTTTTTTGGCACAGTTTGGACACTTGGCTGTTGTGTCCTTCTGGCCATCTTTGTGTGCTTTAATACACAATTCCGTTTCGTGTGCCTCGCTGCATACACCACATTTGGCTTTGGCCTTGCAGTTGGCCTGGTGATGCCCAAATTTTTGGCACGTGAAACACCTCAAGGGCTCTGGCACATATGTCCTGAGCTTGTATGAGCCCCAGTTACCCAGATCAAGGGTGGTGATTGGGGCTCCCTTGAGGATAACAAGGACTTGCCTGGTTGGAGACTTCCCTTTGGTCATGCGGGAAGCCTCCACCACTTGTGGGAGAGACGTGATCACCTCCACGTCGAACCCTAGTGGAAAGCCAAGTAGCACCATCTTAGACTTTTTCTCTTGGGAGGTCAGTGGTGAGATACACACCTTCCTCCCATCTTTCAGCACCTTGATTTCCTGCAGGAAGTTCATGGTAGCTTTGTCTTTGGGGGCAATGATCATGCCCTCATCCCTGGAGATTCGGATTGATAATCTCACATTTCTTTCCTTCTCCAATGCCCTTACCAACCGCGTTAGTCGACTTGGGGTGTGTTCTGCCTCTTCTTCAGAGTCAGTTTCCACCCTTCGTCGCTTCACGCCTCCCCTTTGCAGGGGTTTAAGGCCTTTGGAAGTGGGTGCAGCTGTTTTGGCTGGTACAGCTGGAGCCCTTTCTTGACTGAGGGAGTTCTGAGGGGAGTTCAGGCTTCCCTCAGTCTGGTGTGCATGGACAGACTTTGTGGTTGGTGTTTCTGTCTTGTCTTTGCTCGGTTCAGCAGGCCGGACACGTTCGGCCTGCTT
>NC_091549.1:29406882-29424382 GCF_042767895.1 Penaeus vannamei
TTATCTGCCTTTATATAGGTTCTTATGAGGGTTTCTGCCCAAGTACTTTTCATTTCTGACAATATTTCATTATTTTTTTAGCAGTAAGCTTGCTATAGCAAACAAAGACACATACCAAATCAGAATTACAATTACAACAACTAAAACAACAACTAGGACAAAAATGTTTTTCTGGTGTTAGCTAAGGATTCAAAGTGTTTTTTGCAATTTTGAAACTTGATTCCCATATAAACAGATTCCAATTGGAAGCATAAACTCTGCTTGTAATTTGGCTCTATATTGCTCCAACAAAGTCTTTGGATAAGCAGTCTGTTTTTTAGGTACATTTGCCCAATCTGTGGATAGACAATAAAGTTTTGATAATATGACACTGGTGCTGCTGTAAGAAATATACCCTCTTTGTAATTTAGGGCATGTTGTATAGATATATTTCTAAAGCACAATCTGACAAGAAATATACAGAGAAATTATGTTCATTGGTTTATTTGCAGTTCTTTCCGGGCAGTACTTGGAGTAGCAGAGCATTTTTCCAGAATGAAGTCCCACTTTGCTCAGATTTTTTCTGCATTAGCAGTTGTCAGAACTCTGAGATGGCTCTATAGAAAACTTCTGTATATTATTGGTAAGGCTTACATGCTTTTTTATGTACTAAATTTTGATTTTGATAACCTGATGATGCCATTGAGGGCATATGTATTTACATGTATATAGGAAAGGTGGAATAATGCACTACTGCATTGATATGATGAATAAATAATCTCTCCGATTGGGACTCAAACCCTCACTGTTGCAGGCAGGTAACTGGAACATGGAAGTGTATCTCAGTTATTAAGTGTCCGTCTTACAATTACCTGCCTGCTATGGCGAGGGTTTGAGTCCGATTCAGAGAGGTTATTTATACATGTACATATGCCCAGTCCACTGTGGTTTTGTTTTATTGATTTTATTTATGCACAGAAAACCCCCCGAAGTGCTTAGTCATAAAAGCATAGATTTTAGGTCTACGTGACCTCACCTATTTACCCCTTTTTTGAGTTATTAGAAAGAAGTGTGCATCTATTTACTATTAATATCATTCATATCATCATAATGACATTACTGTAATAAGGATAATAGTAATGGTTATGAAAAAGAAAAATTTCCCCTCAAAATCCAAGAATTGGGTGTATAATCAATTGACATATGTATTACTAAGTGCTTGTGAAATTATTTATGCCTTAACAAAATTTATAAAACAACCACAGCAGACAGTGCATGTACCAGATACCTACAGGTTAATATTCATGAAAGATTTATGACTGATCTGAATATTATTATTGTTGTTACAATATTATTGTTGTTATGATTATTGTTATTTCATCATCATCATCACAAATGATCAGCTACATTATCATAATCTGCTGTTATTTCAATGATTTTAAAGGACTGAGAAGTCAGGACCCAAATTTGGAAGCCATTTGGCACGCTGCAGGAAGTATGCCCCAGTCTCCTGCGGGGCCGCTCACTGAAGCAGACCTCAAAGCCTCCAGGTCTTCTTGGCCAATTGTCATGTTTTTGGCCGTTGTTTTTGGTGGCCCATATCTTATTTGGCGCCTCTTGTCCTCGCTGGCACCAACCGTCAAGTCCAAGACTAAGGCCTGGGTGACAGGGGAGGGAGAACACTATGCTGCTGTTGGTGTTTATAATTTTCAGGTAACATGTGAAAGGAATGGGCTGCATACGTAGTTAATGGTTTTCCATAAATGTTCAGTTGATATTTGGTTCATTGTTAGCCCACATAGTTATACTTAGTTTAAACAGATATGAATAAGGAATGGACGTGCTTCATGTAAAATTTTCCTTTATATTTCATTAGCCAGAATCCAGTGATGAAGCATTATTTAAAAAACTTTCCAAATAAGGAGAATTTGCAGAAATAGATGGTTTTAATTGCTCATGTCATAACTTCTGTTGCATGTTGAATTGGGAAACATTGCTGGATCTTGCAAATAATTATTTTTATAATATACTTTTTCCCCCAATTTTCAGGCTGGAAACCAAAAAGAACTAACCTTCAGTGCGGGCCAATATTTGTTTTTAGCCCCCAAGAATCAGCAGCCCAATGTGCGGGGATGGCTCTTAGCATCAAACAAGAAAAACACTGGTCTAGTCCCAGCCAATTACATCAAGATTTTGGGTCTGCGACAAGGGTCACCTCCAGTCAGTAACAGTGTTTCTAAGCAGCAAGGTAAGGTTACCTTGTGTTTAAGATTCTCTTTCAATTTATTCAGATCAAAAGAGAGGAGAGATTGTTAATAGGTTTGGTTTTCTAAATGTGTTGAAAAACAGGTATTAAAAATCTTCAGGTCTAAACCTGTCTCCTAATAAACCTAGTCGTTTGTTTCTAATTTTTTGCCCATAAAAAAGATAACACATCAAGATAATGAGGTGATATTTTTACCACTTGTAGCCCATACTGTTGTGAACTATAGATATTTAGTTGCCCACCACTTTTTCTTATCAAGTACCATTACCAAATGTATGTAGTATTTTGGTATGTAATTGATGCTTCAAGTGACAGTACTGTGGAAAATGATAGCAATCATACATTAGGGGACAACTTGGGGTATTGGCAGCCACCCTATACCGTTTTTCATATTTTTCATACATACAAATCTTACCTCTTGATTCAGTAATTTCTGATGAAAACAGGCCAATAATTGAGCTCATTCATTTTAAGAACATTGTTAATGGAAACAATTGAAGGTTGGAGGGGAATGGTTAGCTAAAGTCAGATAGCTGGGCTATGGAGCTCTGTTCGTCTTCTTTTTTTCATTTTAAGTTCTTCTGTGTACTTATTACTCTGTAAAATTCATAATACATTTCTATGCTGACACACAAGGAAGTCACATGCAAGCCATATTTCAAGTGTGCAAAGGCTGGATGATTTGAATTCCCTCTTTTTTGTTTGGGGGGTGGGTTCTCTTTGTTTTTCATTATTTGTTCATATCTGTTCATATCTGTATAAAGAGGTAGGTTAGACAAATTCTAAATCATATCAGAAGCATGAAAGAGTGAAAATTCTAGAACAGACAGTTGCAGTAAATCCCTTTTTCCTACAAAAGAAACAAATTTTGGGCCTATAGTTCTCATGTATACATGTATATGCAATTGCCTTTAACTTAGTTTTGACCATGGAAGCCTGTGTCACGCCTAGATGGTCCCCTTAAGAAATTTTATGTAGTTAAAAGGAAATTTGAGTGTTCAGCGTAAGTAACAGCAAGGAAAGTTTCTGACTTGAACTGACCAGTCCGTGAATATAGACAATTAACTATATCGCAGTTTTTGTGTGCTTATGGATTTCTATATTTTTTTCCTTTTTCAGATGGTCAAGGATCTGGGATCACAAGTAATATGGGTAACAGAAGTATAACTTCTGGGATTTCCGGTGTGCCACATTCGGCACTTCCTGCACAGTCCGAAGCTCAAAACTCATCAGATGATTATCATGTAATGGACGTTGGGAAGTTTCAAAAGTTGAGTATGAGTCAACCCACCCAGCAAACTGCTGCAGTACATGAACTGTCAACTCCAACCCCTACTCAGCCACTGGTTTCCCAAGAAAATGAAAAAAGTGAGATACCAGGTGTACATGACAATGGTAATTTTGCTCAGGAATATGCTAGTTATACAGACAGTGCAATGAAAGGACTACCGCAGACAGATATGCCAAACTGTGATGAAGACAAAAGTGTTGATCTGCTTCCGACCACAAGCGATGCAGCTGATGATACCAAAGATGATAGTCAGAAACTACTTGAAAAAACTACTTAATATGATGGGAACTAATGGAATATCATTTATGGCATTAAATCCTAAATATAGTATGGCAGGTATGCTTTGCTATACTGACTAATAATGTTGAGATGTATTATTAAGGTATTAGTGAAAATGTGTTTTCTTGTCTCTCAACTTCCATTTTACATTATTCAGTCTCTAATTATTGCATAATTGGTAATGGCAGACCTGTAATAATGGTTTACATATATTACATGATACTCAGTAGTTAAACCCTAATAGAATCATTATCTTCTAGTCATCAGATGTTTTGCATAGGTGGTTATGTGCACACGCACACAAACTGTGGACACATGGATACACAGAGACACTCCCATACACAGAGATAGAGACAGATAGAGGTAGAGAGAGACAGGCAGAGACATTCACAAAGAGATAGAGAGACAGAGAGATAGAGAGAGTGAGAGAGAGTCATCTATAATCATATAATCAATTGTTACATTAACAATGCCATGTGAGTCTTTTGACATATTTTATTTGTATGTAGAAAATATAGGATTTATGTATATACTATAGTATATGAGGAAGTTTTTTTCTGAACAAACATGATATACAATATAAACACTGAAATGCTGAATAGAAAAAGAAAGAAATGTTCATTAATATTGTTTCATTCTTTAAGCAAATCGTAGGAAATACTTTTGTATTCCATCGTATTAGGTAAGAAAATGGCAAATGACAAGTGAAATAAAGCAGTTCTCAAACTCTTTGTTTTTTTTTTATGAAGGTTGATCATTTGCTCATGTATTCAGTCAAACTCCAGGGGTACAGTGAACCAGTTACAGGGTTTCAACAGAAGTCCTCCAAAATACACTGGAAGAACAAAGAATTTCTACTTGGGCTAATTTTCTTTAGATTTTCTAAATACAAACTTGGATTTTCATGCTGTGTTTTATTTGTTGATAAATTCAAAATAATCTATTTCTGTCAAACTGTAGGGGTTCAGCAATTTTTTTGTTGGTTTTATTAGAGTTCAGTGACGGAACAAAAGGAAATCATTGCTTAATGGAGACCCATCCATTTCTTTCTCAGGTCCTAGATTTTTTATGTCTTTACAACTCATAATTTACTTCCAAATCATGGCTAATGTTTGACAGTTTCACTGCTTATAGTCACAGAAATTAATGGATGGTTTATCAGTAAAAGACAAGAAATATTTGACTATGTAATAAACCTGAAGAATGATATTTATTGGGCTTTTACTTCAGACATCAAGTACATGTTTAGTACATATAAAGATTCTAACTATATTTTTCCCAGAATTAATCACTGTAACACAACCGTATCAATGGTCCTTGGTCCAGGATCCAAACCTTTCCATATTTTATTTTAAATTCTCTCGAAGGTCACCTTACAAACCTCACAGCCTAAGTAATCTAATGACTACCAATTTTTCAACCCCGTAACGATCCTGGCAGACTCTTCCTGGAGTACTTGAAGCCTGGTTCCGAGGCTGGCTTTGCTTCAGGATACTACATTCTGTTAGTCTAATCTGATAATATCCAGCCATGTTCTATGGGCTCAGGTTGGTTAATGCCCTCCCCCAAACAACTTCCCTGCTGCACACCTGGTTATAGATACCTAGCTTGGCCACAGCTTTCATAAGAGGTCCGTAAATTGACGGGACTCTTAATTTTGTGATTTTCCAATCCCCATTGAATTGTATTTCAAGTATATTTATCATGTTCATGTCAAACAGGCCCACCCTTCAGTGTATTATTTTCATTTGTCTTTTCAGGGTCCTCCAAGCATCTAAAGGGCTTTCAAGTCCAAACGGACAACCACAGTGGACAGTGCTGATTATGTATAGGAGGATGGTTCTGTGGTCAAGACCTAGGTCAGGGGTCCCCATACTTTTTAGTCCACTGACCCCTTCATAGAATCTGTAATTTCTCATCAAACCCCTGGCATTTACAAAAATAAATAAATAAATAAATAAATAATAACAATTAAGTAGATGTGTTTCCATATACATATATGAAGGGAACTACATACCAAACTCTGCTTTCCGTATATAACAGTATGGGAAACTATACGAAGGCCAGAAATGCAAATGCCACCGGCATTTATCAACCCCTATTTAACCCCCAGGCATTTATTTACCCTTTCATTAGTCCCATCGCCCACTTTGGAAACCCCTGCCTAAGGCAAAACTCATGGTGCTTACATGGAGTCCCTGTTTCACTGGAGCTCTTTCATTAGGCAGTTGTGAAAAGATGTGGGATGATACTTTCCAGACACCTAGCTTTCATAAGCATTAGATGTGGGTTGGTGAAATCACCATGATGATACTCTTATTCTTTTTGCCCAGAAGAAAATTGAGGAAAGGCTTCTTAACAAATGACTTACTAATATCAAGAGTTAGTTATACTACATAATTATATAAAAAATATGAACATATATCAATTAGGTTCTCATTCCTTAATCTCAAGAAAAAAACTGTTTACTTTGTGATGTGGATGATTACACCAAAATATTACATCCCTCTAAAAACTTGAGTAACATAAAGTAATGGCACGCCCATTCAAAATATAAATGTAATGTTAGGCTGTGATAGCACTAACAAAAATCCATGATTCTTTGCTCACGTAATTTAATCAAAGATTATTTCTACAACCACACTTTCACTTCCACCAAACTCTATTTTGTGGTTTTATTCCCATAGGTTTTTTACCCTAAGTAATATATTTATCAACTAATGCATTAAATACATGCCTGGTGTCACTGCTTCTGGCCGATGACAGTATTAATACTCTTAATTACCGCACCATTAACTAATGTGACTTTTATGTCCTCCATGAAGAAACCCCTTGTTACTCTTATCCCTCACCCTAATTAAGAAAGATAAACTAGCATACAACTATGGTTTCAATAACAAAGAAATACTATAATGGGATTTAAGAGGTTTGGTCAATAGCGTCTCTAAACCGATTCTTTGTTGTTTTCATTTAAAGTTTATTTCCCCCCAATCCCTTGCCCGTTGTTGTCGTGGGTGGGCTTAGGAGACGAAGACTGAGACCCAATACAGGGATCTCCCCTGCCTAGGGCCTCAGCCCTTGACTCAACTAATTTTGCATGGTCTTTTCCCTCTCCAGCTTTTGTTTCCGTCTCTTCTCCATCCCCTTCTACTATCTACTTCCTAAGGTGTGAGAGCCGTGCTGAGAGGATGAAAGGCTGACCTAGTGCCAGTCCTGAACGGCCTGCGGGAACTATGGGCACGGTACTCCCGACTAATATAACCCTTACCTTCAGTAGCGGAAGGAGGTGGACCGTTTAGGCTTTTTTATATAATCCAGGTTCCCCATGACCAGTAATGAAAATGTAATCCCTTTATTATAGGCTATGAGGCTAGCCCCTTTATCAAATAGCCCCAACCCAGGCTCTCCTTTGACCACGGCTCCGAACACTGAAACTACTACCAACTCAATGCCTACTAGAGCATTACCCACCCAAGCAGAGAATCAATCTCCAGAAGGCATTCCTGCTCAACTCTACCCCTGCAACCTTCATCAAACAACCAATCCTCCCTTATTACTACCGTGCAACCTTATTCTCCATCATTCCGTAATACTCCCTCTTCCACACGTCCCCGACCATCCACCACCACCAACCCTACAGATATCTTAAATACTCTGTTTAGCCCAGCTAAATGGGACCGATTTTTCGTGATCCCTGCTACAGCTCCTTACTCAGGCAACACTCTTCTCTTTCAACAATAACTCAAAAAACAAGTAGGCAGAGTCCTTTTCTATACCAGACGCGATCGCTCCCGTCTGGTAACAGTCAGATCAGAAACTGAATCTATAGCACTATCAAATTTAATTGATCATTCTGGCAACCCCATTCCTGCAGAACCTCATCCAACCCTTAATACTTGTACCGGAACTGTCTCTTCCCAACAAACTGCCCAGTCGATACCAAAGATTGGCTAGACTGTGGAGAAAACTTATTACAATGCCTCAAAGACCAAGATGTGAAATCAGTACATTGCTACACCTTTTCTCCTAAAGGTCAACGAAAGAAGCCGACCAACATTGTTAAAATTACCTTCCCTTACATTATTAATTACACTTTTTAATATTAATTAATTAATAAAATTACATGACCTTCCCTTACCTATCTACATCGGTGGACAATCCCTCCATGTTCGACCATACCAACCCCCTCCCCGTCAATGTCAAAACTGTTGGCGCTTCGGACATCCTGCCAAACATTGCCGTTCCACAGACCGATGCCCCATATGTGCCTAATCTGGTCATAACTGATCAAACTGCTCTGCACAAACACGAACATGTGCTAACTGCGGCGGACTCCATAATGTATTTTATAGAGGCTGTCCCACTTACAAGTTTGAATCCGAGGTAGCAACTCTCAGTTACAAAAATGGTCTCACTTTACGTGAAGCCAGACAGGAAGCACGTCGACAAGGTTTCTCTCATACTCCATACTCTAGTAACATCGTTCGCTCAGCAACTCCACCTCCACCCCAAGATGTCCCCATTTCCACTTCTACATTCTACCTCCCTCAGACCAATTCTTTTGCCACTCTAAACCCAGACACCCCAATCTCAACCACAGCACCAATCTCAACTACAGCCCCAACACCAACCCCTCTCCCTCCCTGCACTACCCGCAATAGACAGACTAAACGTTCTAACCCTTCTTCCCCTACAGCACAATCACCTCCATCTACCTTTTCCTTTATTCCTGAGACACCAGTCTCCTCTTCCCCCCCTCATAAGAAAACCTTTATCCCACAAAACTCCCAGACCAACTCCACTGCAGAAACAATTACCTTCCCACCAAACTCTCCATCCAATTCCACTGCAGAAACAATGGATGGCATTCAAAGCTATATGCTTAAGACACAAGATCCCATAACTCATGTTCCTTCCACACTTGAAGTGGTTGCCGATATTCATACCCCTCCTACTAATATTCCCCTTACACCCCTTCCTCCTACTCCCTCTCAACACAACCTAACCCACTCAATCCCGTCCACCACTGATATCCATCCTCCTGAAATCGATCCCCCTCTTACACCCCGTCCTCATACTCCCACTTAACACAACCTAACCCACTCAATCCCGTCCACCACTGATATCCATCCTCCTGAAATCGATCCCCCTCTTACACCCCGTCCTCCTACTCCCACTCAACACAACCTAACCTCCTCATTTCCGTCCACCACTGATATCCATCCTCCCAATACCCATCCTTCTGATATCCATCCCCCTCTTACTCACCCCTACACCCCTTCCTCCTAATCCCTCCTAAGACAACACATCCCCTTCAACTCCAACTATCCATCCTTCCGATATCCATCCTCCTATCACTAATACTCCCCCCACATCTACTCCATCCCAACGCAACCCAACCCCTTCAATCCCAACTATAGGTACATTCTCCCTCCCTCCATCCCCTCTATCCTTTGCACTCCCTCCCGGATACGCACGAGAATCACTCATGTCACAACAATGCCCTTCTCCAGATTCCCTACCTCCTAATATCCCTCCTTTACACCCCCTAGCTCCTTCCCCTTCAAATTCCCCAACGCGTACTTGCGTTATCATTCGTAAATCAACTAGGATATAGCTCCCCTACATTGGAATATTCGCGGTTTCCGCTCTCATAGATCAGAGTTACGTCATATCGTTGCTTCTTATAATCCATCTATTATCTGCCTCCAAGAGACTTTCCTCACACACCCTCCTATTCCAATTCCCAATTTCCATTTTATCTCTTCCCACACTCCCTTTATGTCTCGTCTATACTTATCCATCATAAAACACCTTATGTCATACCTCCCATACAAACTTCTGTCCAGTGCACAGCTATTCGCATCTTTCTTCGCCGCTGGATCACAGTGATTTCAGTCTACTTCTTCCCATCCCATCCCATTGACTTTTCTGCCTTTGAGACTAATTTCCCAACACCAACCACCTTTCCACGTAGTTGGTGATTTCAACTGCCGCCACACTCTGTAGGGTGACTCTACCACCAACTCTCGAGGTCGATCTCAAGAATGCTTCCTCTTCACCAAACATGGGTGTCTTCATAAAATCTTTCCTTTCTAAACGTACTTTCTAGGTCAAAATTGAAGGCGTCCCACAAGGAAGTGTGTTTAGTACCACTTTATTCCTTCTTGCTCACTATATGTTGATGACCATCTATGCATCTGGCACATCCATACCAGATCTCTGTCAATTCCTTCAGTCTGCAATAACATCAAATACTTCTTGGGCCACCAACCATGGCTTTCGCTTCTCTACCTCTAAATCTTTCCCCATCCTTTTCTCTCGCTCACGTACGGTCCCCAAACCCCCACTCTTCTTATATAATGCTCCACTCCAATACCGTTCCTCTGGCAAATTCCTAGGCGTTATATTTGATTCCAAATTGTCCTGGCGAGACCATATCTTGTACATCAAAGAAAAAGCTCAATGTCGCCTCCGAATCTTACAAACTATTTCACATATCTCCTGGGGTTCAGATCACAAAACTCCTCCATCTTCATGTTACCTTGATTCTCTCCACTCTAGATTATGGATGCCATATCTACTCTTCTGCCTCAACCTCTCTTCTTGCTCACCTTGATACAATCCACCACAGCGGTCTCCGCTTAGCCCTAGGCGCCTTCCGCTCCTCTCCAGTTGAGAGCCTATATACTGAATCAGGCATGCCGTCCCTCTCTCGACGTCGAGCCCTTCTCTCTCTCCGATGCTATGCTCGATTTCACCGATTTTCCCTTCCCAAACTAACTATTCCACAATCCTTGCTTCATACCTTTACCTCTTCTCCACGTTTACCAACTCCTCTCCCCATACACATGGATACCCTCCTCTCCCATTCCCCCTTCCCTCATCTCCGACCTCTCCCACTTTCTGTCCATTCCATTCCTCCATGGCTTATACCTAACCCCTGTATTTGCTCCTCAGTTTTCCCTGACCCACCAAAATCAGATATTCCCCCCTCTATCCTTCTCACTCATTTCCTTGTCCATGTCTCCATTCATTTCTCCAGCATTCATGTTTACACTGACGGTTCCAAATCCATCTCAGGCGCTGGATTCACAGTAACATTCCCAAATTACACTTTCAAATACACCCTCCTTCCTGAATCTAGTGTCCTTACTACAGAACTATATGCATTCCTTTTTGCCTTAAGACGCATATACTCATCCACCTCTTCCTCTTTTTACTGACTCCCGTAACTCTTTAACCCTCATAAAGTCTATGCACTCGACCAATCCCCTTGTCTGTAAGATCCAGAACTGTTGTTCTATCTATCCACACGTCACAAATCTGTCAGATTTTGCTGGGTACCCAGCCATGTTGGAATCCCTGGCAATGAACAGGCAGATACTCTTGCACGCTATGCCGCAATGTCCACATCACCTCAACTACGCTTCTCACATATTCCAGCTACGGATTACTACCCCCACTTTAAAACCTTCTTGTATACCCGATGGCAATCTTTTTGGTTAAGACTCCACAACAATAAATTACATACCGTAAAACCATCAATCTCCTCTTGGTCAGCTCCATTTCACAAAAACAGACGTTGGGAGATGGCCCTCGCATGATTACGTATTGGCCACACTCGCCTAACACATGCCTATCTAATGTCACGCTCAGACCCGCCCCTATGTCCTCTATGTAACGTCCCTCTTTCAGTCCCACACATTCTCTTGTCCTGTCCACGCTTTAATACAGCACGTACCTCTGCTTTTCCACACCTATCCTCCCTTTACCGACCTCCCAACATATCAGACATCCTTACAGAATCCCACAGCTTCTGCCTCGACAACCTGTTCTCCTTCCTCAGACGCATAAATATCCTTCACTTGATTTAACTCCCTTACCTAAACCACCATAATCTTTTCCCTCATCTTCAACCTTTCAACACTATTCTAGATAGTTGACACATAGCAGCTATCACCTGACATCCCCCTTTACTATACCTTCCTATAATGCTATATAACCTTAGATAATTAGCAGATTTATCTTCACCATTAACCATTAACCATTAAAGTTTATTTGTAGAGAATGTAATATTCCCAGGCGGTAACTGTTCCATGGTCAACAAAAAAGAATGTAAAATGCTAGACAGAATATATATTTGCATAGTCTCACCCGAGGAACTGTGAGTATGACGTCATGAGCCGGACGCGTCAGTCACAACCATAACGCGAGTTCTTATTATTAGTCATCATTATTGCTAAGAACCGCTATAAAGATTTTCTTCATGTCTAATTCGGTTAACTTAAAGAAAAATCTTCGCTCTTATTTCATCTTCAGTACTATTAGTAAACCTCAAAAGATACCCTTTATCCTACAGACACATGGAAATTTTGATTCCAGTTTTATATTCCCTTTTGGTATTACCGTGTGACTCGTTCAAAGAAATTGTGTGTGTGTGCGCATGCATGTATATACATATAAACACACACACACACACACACACACACACACACACACACACATACACACACACATATATATATAGGACTGTAGTATAAGCAGTACATCCTGTATATTATAGCACATCCACTTGCATTTTTGTTTATACGAATTTTGTGGTCGACTGTGTTGCAAAATACTTTAGTTTGCTTTAGATAATGCTTATCTCTGTACAAATATTATCTAATCTCCCCCGTCTGAGAAATTCAGGTGCTGTATTTTGTGGAACCATATCCATTACCTTATGCTATATATATTTTTAGGTGGTTGGCCGTAGACTAAAGTATCCGCGGACATTTTCCCGTTAGGATAAATTTAGTAAGCAAGACACCCTCTTCTTCTTTCTTTGGCGATATAGTTTGTCAATTTCTTCCAAGTCATCCCAATATCCCGTATATTAGATCGTTTTTCCGATCAATCAGATGATGATAATAATAATAATAAAGGTTTAACAGAAATACGGACGTAATAGATTTTCGTCCATCTTTGACACCATGTTTTCGTAAAGACTACATAATAATAAAAGACAAGGATAAAAAAGGAAGAGGAAGGTCGTCTGTGTTTCAGTGTTCATAACAAAAACAAGAACTCGGAAGCGAAGAGGAAGTTGCTGTTGAGAGATCCGTCTTCATCAGGCTTGTGTGGAGACAAGTTGGGTCGGTCTGCGTTATCTCTTCCTCTCCGTCTCTGCGCCTCTTTGCTTCCTTGCTGCGGCAATTCTTCCGCTCTGTTGCAACGTATATGCATGTGTGAACATATCTGTAAGTGTGTATTACGCACACACACACGCACAGACACATATTTGTATATCTATGTATGAATGTATGTGTTGTGGTAGTGACGCAGAAGATCTAAGCTCGAGAAATATGGGAATATGTAGGCTGATATCTATCTATCAATCTATCTATGTACGTCTATCTATTTTTCTATCTCTCTGTCTACATCTATCTATCTATCTATCTATCTATCTATTTATTTATATATGTATACATACACTGGTAGTTAGCTAGCTAGATAAGCAGAGAGAGGAGATAGATACATAGATAAATTAATAGACAGTTGGATAGAGACTGATGGATAGGCAAATATACACACACATATATATATATATATATATATATATATATATATATATATATATATATATATATATATATATATATATATATATATATATATATATATATATATATATAAAGAGATATTTTGGTGTGGAAAAAAGAGTGGAAAGAAATATATTTACAAACAGGTAGATATATGGAGACAGAAAGATCATATCAGAGAGACAATACAGATACATAGACAAAAACAGGCAAACAAACAAAGTAACGTATTTTATCGCTCTATTTAGTGTCCGTAAACGCGAAGTCTGTCAGGTGTTAAAGGGAGAGATAATGATGATGATGATAAGGATAAGAAGGTCCGTTTCGAACTTGATATCGTTGATAAATGAGTTGCTGTTATTCTAAATGCGCATAAAAAAGAAAACCGTGTCTTAATATAAATGTAATATTTTTCCGTCTTCATACGTCACTACTCGGGACTCATTAGTTGCTCAATACGTCCTCGTGTAAGCAACACACACGCATCCCACACACTTTAACCTCCGGGCATAAATAGCGGGTGCCAGCTGATAGCAACTTAGTAGCATGCAGGTACTTGTAGTGGGCTGACATCGGTGAGAACGCTGAGATAGTGTGCACAGAGGGTATGGATTAGGAAGATGGCTGTCTGTATACCCAAGTGCGTCCATGAAAGCCTCTGTAGAAGGGCCTGCTGCGAAGAGGGTGAGGATCTGCCATTCAATAGTGTCTTGGGGTCATTCATTGTTTTTTCTCTGTTCAGACTGCGACTGCGGAGACTGGAATATTGTAATGAGTAAGAAAGTGATAAGTGGATGAGTGTGGGGAAAAAATCTACGTCTTTTATTCGTACAGGGAGAAAGAGGAAGTGAATTTTAACCGTTGAACATTATGCATAGCGAAATGAATGTTGGATAAACTTATTTACACAAGCCAGATACTGATGCGTTGGTGCGTAGATAATGATTTTCCGTAATTTACTAAAAGGCTGAAATGTGACATTCAGCGTCAGCGCCAAATCGAAATTGGATTTATATAATAAAGAAAAAGCAAAACGAAGGAAAATGACCGGAGATAAAGATAAAGAGACAAAGAAAAGAAAAACAAATCTAAAGATCCTTAAACAAGCCCCTGCATTGTGTTGGATGAGTCAGAAATATGTCTTACGACGATAAAGGTAATGTGGTATCTCATACGCACGTGAATGTTAGTTCAGCGAGGCATACGCATGGACTTCTCTTTAAAAATAGTACAGTGCAGGACACCACCATTATTGAAGAGTACTTGGGTTACTGCGCACCAAAGGTTAGTTTTCAAAATCGAACTCCACGGAAAAGATTTGTTCCACTTAATGATATCATGAACAATTTGTGCATTGCGAACAGTGTCCTTTTAGTTTCAATTCTATACCAGTATAAGAAATTTAAATAATTAAGGTAACAATAATAATGATTAGGATTACAATAAATAATGGCAATCGTGATTATAATGCTCACAGTAATGAGTATGACAACTATAATGTAGCTAATTCAAATAATGATCACAGTTATTATGATTACATCAGTATGAAAATATTGGAAGTGATGTTATTATGATTAGGATTATTATCATTATTGTTTTTTTATTGCTGCTATCATAATTATTATCATAATCATTATTGCTATTATCATTACATTATTGTTATCACTGTTATTATCACCATTATTTTAATCATTATTATTATTATGAATGCTTAAATGAAATCAATATCATAACCTCGAATCCAAGTTTGGATTTGTATGTTGGAAGGTAAGGTCGTTTCCAACACGTATCTTCCTTTTTAAACTAATGTCATTTGTCTGTCACTTGGTCCGACTGCAATGACAGGTTCTCGTGTCAGCGGTCTCACACACTTATTATGAGCCATGACTGCGCCTGTTTTCCGCGAGTGTGATAGCGAGAGAGAAAGAAAGATAGATAGAAAGAAAGAAAGAGAGAAAGAAAGAAAGAGAGAAAGAAGGAAATAGAGAAAGAAAGAGAGAAAGAAAGAGAGAAAGAGAGAAAGAAAGAGAAAGAAAGATAGAAAGAAAGAAAGAGAGAAATAGAGAAAGAGAGAAAGAACTAGAGATAGAGAGATAGAGAGAGAAAGAGAGAACGAGAGATAGAGAGAGAAAGATGATTCTCAAATGGTCTTTTGGGGACGTGTTTGGGGTCTTGCTAGAGGATACTTGCTGAAGTTATCTCACGGGAAACAACTTGTGAATCTGAACTTCCTGAAAAGATCCCACAGGAAATAATGTGAGAATCTCAACTTCGTGAAGTTATTCCACAGAATTATTTTCTGTTTGGTAACTGTTAAGCATCCAAGATAACTTTGGGAAGTTGAGCGTCCCACATTGTTTCCTGTGGGATAACTTCAGGAAGTTGATATTCCTACAATGTTTCCTGTGAGATAACTTCGGGAAGTTAAAAATCCTGCAATGTTTCTTCCTGAAGTTATCCCATAGGAAACACTTGAGAAGCTGAACTTTCTAAAGTTTTCTGCAATTAAGAACGTGGGAATCTGAACTTCCTGAAGTTATCCCACAGGCAACATTGTTGGAATATCAGCTTCCTGAAGTTATCGCACAAGAAACATTGTAGGATTTTTAACTTCCCGAAGTTACCTCACAGGAAACATTGTAGGAATATCAACTTCCTGAAGTTATCCCACAGGAAACAATGTGGGACGCTCAACTTCCCAAAGTTATCTTGGATGCTTAACAGTTACCAAACAGAAAATAATTCTGGGACATGGACATTAAGCTGGCTGAGGCAAGAACACTGGAGCTGTACTTGTTGGACCCAGTGGTGCAGGAGCAACTTCCTGACGTCATCCCACAGGATCCAATATTGCAAAGGTAACTTCCAGAATTCATTTCGTTACACCCAAAAGCCACTAGTAAAAAAAAAAAAAAAAAAAAAAAAATCTAGGATGTGACGTTGAGGTTTCTCTGTTAGTATCGTTCAACTACTGGCAACTTCTCATTATGAATACTTAAACAGCAAGGAAAAACACGTGACTGATGCTCTACAGTTACTAACTTCCTGAAGGCATCCTACAAGAAACTGTGCGGGAATATCATCTTCCATCCAAAAGCTACAAAAAAAGAAAGAAAAGAAAGAAAGAAAGAAAGAAAGAAAGAAAAAAAAAACACAAGAAAAAAAGCAGATTAGATAAACTTGGTGTAGCCATTATTGTCATTGTTACCTATTTTTTATTCACTATTATCTATTATTATTATGTTTGTCATTATTATTTATATTATTATTTTTTTGGCATTATCTATATCATTATTTTTTTCATTATTATCCACATCATTACTATATTTTTCATTATTATCTATATCATTATTATTTTTGTCATTATTATCGATACCATTATTATTTTTGTCATTACTATCTATATCATTATTACTTTCATCATTGTCTATAGGGTGTTACTACTAATTATATCTATCATATAATCATCACTATCCCTTATACCAGAGGTTGTGAAATTGGGGTCCCGAAATTATTTTTATGGAGTCGGGGCTTCCTGCAACCCCTCCTTCTTCCTCCTGTTCCTTCTCCTTTCTCCTCCTCTTCTTCCTTCCTTCTTGTTCCTCCTCCTTCCTTCCCCTTCCACCTTTTCCTTCTTCCTTCCTTCTTCTTCTTCCATCTCCTTCCTTCCCCTTCCTCCTCCTTCTCCTCTTCCTTCCTTCCCTTTCCTTCCTTATCCTCCTCCTCTTCCTTCCATCCCCTTCCTCCTCCTCTTCCTTCCATCCCCTTCCTCCTCCTCTTCCTTCCATCCCCTTCCTCCTCCTCCTCCTCTTCCTTCCATCCCCTTCCCCCTTCTCCTCTTCCTTTCCTCCCCTTCCCCTTTCTCCTCTTCCTTCCTTCTCCTCCTCTTCCTTCCATCCCCTTCCTCCTTCTCTACTTTCCTCTCCTTCCTTCCCCTTATCCCTTCCTTTTTCTACTCCCATCTCCTTCCTTCCCCTTCCTCCTCCTTCTCCTCCTCCTCTTCCTTCCATCCCTTTCCTCCTTCTCCTCTTTCTTCCTTCCCCTTCTTACTCCCCCTCATCTTCCTTCCCCTTCCTCCTTTTTCCTCTTCTTCCTTCC
>NC_091549.1:29527747-29530247 GCF_042767895.1 Penaeus vannamei
ATATATATATATATATATATATATATATAGAGAGAGAGAGAGAGAGAGAGAGAGAGAGAGAGAGAGAGAGAGTGAAAGAGATATGTTTATGTAAAAAAACAGCTAGCGCTGTTTTACATAAGCATATCTATGTCAGTACAAATGAGATATAAAACTGGCTTGAAAATAAACTTTGAAGTTTATAGTCAATTTAACCGGAGGTGACACGCAAACAGAAAATATTCGAAACATCAATTCATATTCGGGTTTTCTCCGACACCTCTTCCTCATGCGTGATCGAGAGCCACGGGCATGGTGCCTTTCTCAGGATGTTGGCAGCGAGGATCAGGATAACAAATTTCCTCGTGTTTTGCAGTTCACAAGTCTAAAGAATCAAAAAGTTTGTTCTTAGAATTTGAAACCTAAAAGTTGTTATTAAAAACTTTCTTTTTTATGCTATCAGAATATTGCATAAGAAAATAATGTTTTCCCAAACTGGAAAAAAAATGCATTTTCAGTGTCTGTAGTCTGGAATTCTCTGTGAAATTTTCTTTTTGTTTTTCGCTTCACTGTTGAAGGTTATATCTATAGTTTGAATATCCCACAACTTATCATAATTCATAATGAATTTTCGCAAACATCCTTGACATGAAAATTCAGTTATCGCAACTGACATCGTTGTGTCAATCCATGATTGGTGAGATTAACTGGCTCGTTCTGCGCATATTTAGGGTTAAAATTTGAACTTAAAAGTTAATGTTGCTTCAGAGGTGTAATAAAAGCTGATCCTGGACATTGCCAATGTACATGCGCACTAAGGTCTGGATCAAACTTTGATATGGGATTATCTTTCGTGGCGTACTGAGGTCGATATATAATTCATACGTCACTAAGCTAACCGATTAAACAAACATCATAATGAACACATTCTTTGCTTTTTGAACGATGATGCAATAATATATTTTTTAAGAGAACTTTTCATTCAGTGAAACTACCATAGTTTTTTTTTTTCTAAATTAACAGTTTAGTTTTACAGAACAACTTTGACGAGTTGTCTTGTCAGAATGCAAGGCTGACAGATTATCAGTTACAGGGGGGAAAAACCATAGCGTGCCAACGCATGTACAGATATGTAAATCTACCTGCAGAAAATTTACCACTTTGAGCCTGGAAATATGTATTTGCACATGCATCTAAACTGCTATCACATTTCATGTGTTAATTAGTTTGCGTAGATAAGTAGTCATATTTTTTATCATCTCTGCATTTGATTTATTTACATTGGAATACTGCGTTTAATCCGTTTGTGTAGTGCCACATAGAAAAAAAGAAAAGTGATTGAAATCTTTAATGAGGATGGCTATTTCTTGATCACACACACATACACGAACACACGCGCACATTCTCTCTATCTCCCTCTCTCTCCTAGCTACTGCCCGTAGTTACATGCGATAATCAAGCAATAAAACTCTTTAAATGACACTTTTATTGTAATGACACACAGTTAAAAATAGGTTTCAAAATCAAAATGTCAGACGTATTTACATAGGCATACAAAGGGAACATCTGCACGTTTTCTTCCTCGTCATCCACACTCTCAGAACCTGAACAGTAACACGCAGCCTTTGTGTTCGGCAGTGGAGTGTTGGTCCCTGTCGTAATCGGGTCACGGTCATCACTGGCAAAACTGTTGCTTGTTTCTTGAATTGCAGGGTAATATCATTTAAAAGAAGCTGTCCAGTCTGATTCAAATAAACTTATTACTGGGGCCATGGTTACAACTACAATTTATGTAAATATAATCATAAGTATCATTATTAATGTTGTTAATATTTTTCTGCTTGGGTGTAAATACGACACCATGGACCTGATGCTTGACATAGTTGAATGCTTAGAGTACCATTATTATCAGTCCAAGTATTAAGCTTGTTTTCTTTACCGTCATTTTTGTTAATGCCATTTAATCATTATTACAAATTTAACAATTTCAACTATTAACGCCCTTTTTGCCATTATTGTCAGCGTTATAATCAGCATATTCACATTATATCGCACAGTTACATTTCGAATGTAATAATTATTGTTAGCATTTCCAAATAATTTCTTACTTTGTCATCAATTACGTTTTCTGTACGATTTACATAATGGCAAACTTACGTTTTTTTTTTTTTTTTTTTTTTTTTGTATGTGAAAACAGAGCACATGAAGATGAGATGCATGTGTACAGCATAAGTGATAGCGGCGAAGCCTTAAGTGAATGTAACCCATTCAGGATTAAAACTGTCCGGAAGCAGTTTGCCGACGGTGGTCTTCATGTAAATCTTGTTGGGCATAGTCAGGTAAACCTCCCAGTCCAGTCCGAACTCTGCCAGAGTCTGGCGGCACGCGCCGCACGGGCCCACGAACCTCTGCCCCATCTCTGCACTGATGGCGATTGCCCGGAACTTCCGGTAACCCTTGGCGACGGCACTGCAAACGGCGGTCCTTTCGGCGCAAACCGTCAGTCCATACGAAATATTCT
>NC_091549.1:29537164-29544664 GCF_042767895.1 Penaeus vannamei
GTCCACATCACCTCAACAATGCTTCTCACATATTCCAGCTACGGATTAGTACCCCCACTTTAAAACCTTCTTGTATACCCAATGGCAATCTTTTTGGTCAAGACACAACAATAAATTACATGCCGTAAAACCATCAATCTCCTCTTGGTCAGCTCCATTTCACAAAAACAGACGTTGGGAGACGGCCCTCCCATGATTACGTATTGGCCACACTCGCCTAACACATGCCTATCTGATGTCACTCTCAGACCCGCCCCTATGTCCTCTATGTAACATCCCTCTTTCTGTCCCACACATTCTCTTGTCGTGTCCACGCTTTAATACAGCACGTACCTCTGCTTTTCCACACCTATCCTCCCTTCACCGACCTCCCAACATATCAGACATCCTTACAGAATCCCACAGCTTCTGCCTCGACAACCTGTTCTCCTTCCTCAGACGCATAAATATCCTTCACTTGATCTAACTCCCTTACCTAAACCACCATAATCTTTTCCCTCATCTTCAACCTTTCAACACTATTCTAGATAGTTGACATATAGCAACTATCACCTGACATCCCCCTTTACTATACCTTCCTATAGTGCTATATGACCTTAGATGTCTAGCACATTTATCTTACCCATTAACCATTGTATTTTGGGTGAGTGCAATAAATTCCATTCAAACGATAATTATCGTTTTCGCTGGCAAGTTTCCGTGGTCTTTCTCGTTCAAATGATAAGCTATAATAGATAATCGTTATAGTAATGTAAGAAAAAAAAAAACATTTATAATGTAAAACGATTCAAAAAGACAGTCTAAACTGTAAATAATATTTTAAAATTGGCAAAATTCTCTCTTGTATTTAATAAAAACAGATACACGTTTGCAACTAGCTGCTCGCCTGTTTGTTTACATTTGTCCCCGTCAGCTGACTGGATGAGAGTAGCGAGAATACGTCCTTATTAGCATTATACATTCGTTGTTTCGCATTAGATCGTCGCCACATAGCCAGAATAACGTCCATCATCGCTAGAGCCTGTGCGGGGATTGAACCCATATTTCTGTGTTTAGAATTTTGGTCGGTCTATTTCCGTGGTTCTCATCGCTAGTGTGACTGAGCGTGCCAAAATGACCACGATCTCCGTGGTGCCAGCGGAAAAGTAATGCGGAAAAAGTGCTAGTGTGACACGGCCTTAATGCGCGTTCAGTGAGTGTTTAGTGCAGTGACAGTGTGTGTGCGCAGTGCTTTTGGTGCATTTATTCATGCCCACGGCCCGACGTGTGCTTCTAGTGGCTACCAACAGACTGCACTGTGCCACGGAGTCCTCTCACCCCACAGGTCTCGCAGACTCCAGCGTAGCCACTACCAACGTCTATATAAGTACAGGTCTCGTCATTAAGAGACTCAAATTCCTCCGTCTCGCACATGACTTCACTCGGAGGCAGAGCCTGGTGGTTCGACATTAATCGTGTGATCATTCTTTGATGTGAGGTAGAGCCGTAAGGATCTCTCCCTATCTCCGTTTACGTTCGCTTGACTGACTAGTGCGCGCAAAGCCACAATGCCCAGTGGTTGGTTGCAGCTTATATATGTACATTTATGTGTATGTTTATGTATTGCCATTATTATTATTATCATTATTATTGTATGATTCGTTTTATAATAAATTCGTCAAAAACATTTGTTTACATATGCCATGTCTTTTTTATTTATTTTACGTCTTTATTGTGCCAATTCTAAGCTGCAACATGAGAATTACAGAACTAAATTCACGTAGAATATATGATATACGCCTATAAACTATCGCTGATAATCATCGCCTGTAAAATCTGTCCAATATGCAAATCATTCAACGTGCCGACATCTAAAATTACTTAAGTATCTGCTCATTTACCACCGTTTTCTGTCATCTCCCTCCCACCCTTCCATACTCTAATTCCCCCCGCCCCCCACTGCTCTCAGCTCTCGCAGAGTGACGCCATAAGCCTTATCACCCAAAGCTGGCAGAACTCCGAAGTGTGTTAAGCGTGATTACACATGTAAAAATGATATACAGAGTTTTATTTGATAAAAAAAACAACAACATTACATTGATTAATACGAACTACTGCTCCAAGGGAAACCCGGCACGTATTAATTTCCCAAAGACAATGATTAAGATGTATATTAACCTTCCGGAAGGACGTACCATTATCCTTCACGCAAGAATTCTTTCGCCATGTTTTCTATAAACTTTATTCAGGTATGATGTATTTCAGCGACTTAGGGATAACTGCACTGGGTGAAGACCACAGTGTATATCATTTTAGGTTTATGAGAGAAAATATACGAATAAGTATTTGAAACTTGTATATTATCGGTTATGTATCTGAACTTTAAAAAAACTTCACACGACACCAACCTAACCAGCAATCTACCTCAGACCATTGTATATCACATAGTATTTACTCCTCGCACGTCCCCATCCCATGAAAACGTGATCCACAATGCTAGGAAATACCGAAATGCATGTATTAAAACACTGTACGAAGGGGATCACATGTAACACTGTTCAAACACAGTTACACCCCGAAACCCATGATATGCATCTTTTTTTTCATAGTGTCGTATTTATCTGATAAACGAGCTATAACTTGAGGTCTTACATTTCAAGGAACCTTCAAAGCTTACTAATATAATGAAATTACTGCATGATGTTCCAAGATATTCGTCTGATTATGCATTTGATTGAAACATTTTAGTCATTCCTTCAATATACGACGGGCCTCGCCAAAGCATTTAGGTAAAAAATAACCGTTTTTAAAAGCAACTTGTATTTAATACTATATACTTCAAATGTGCTCATATTTTAACTTTTCTAATACTTTAAAATTTTTGATGGAGTTGGAGGGTAATGACGCAGAAGAGTGGCTTTTATTGAAAACAGGCGGAATGAAGATTGGAGGCTGATGACGTTTTCCGACAGAGATTTCTGCAGTAAAGGTGGAATGACAATCTTCCAGAGAGTCCTCTCACCCCACAGGTCTCGCAGACTCCAGCGTAGCCACTACCAACGTCTATATAAGTACAGGTCTCGTCATTAAGAGACTCAAATTCCTCCGTCTCGCACATGACTTCACTCGGAGGCAGAGCCTGGTGGTTCGACATTAATCGTGTGATCATTCTTTGATGTGAGGTAGAGCCGTAAGGATCTCTCCCTATCTCCGTTTACGTTCGCTTGACTGACTAGTGCGCGCAAAGCCACAATGCCCAGTGGTTGGTTGCAGCTTATATATGTACATTTATGTGTATGTTTATGTATTGCCATTATTATTATTATCATTATTATTGTATGATTCGTTTTATAATAAATTCGTCAAAAACATTTGTTTACATATGCCATGTCTTTTTTATTTATTTTACGTCTTTATTGTGCCAATTCTAAGCTGCAACATGAGAATTACAGAACTAAATTCACGTAGAATATATGATATACGCCTATAAACTATCGCTGATAATCATCGCCTGTAAAATCTGTCCAATATGCAAATCGTTCAACGTGCCGACATCTAAAATTACTTAAGTATCTGCTCATTTACCACCGTTTTCTGTCATCTCCCTCCCACCCTTCCATACTCTAATTCCCCCCGCCCCCCACTGCTCTCAGCTCTCGCAGAGTGACGCCATAAGCCTTATCACCCAAAGCTGGCAGAACTCCGAAGTGTGTTAAGCGTGATTACACATGTAAAAATGATATACAGAGTTTTATTTGATAAAAAAAACAACAACATTACATTGATTAATACGAACTACTGCTCCAAGGGAAACCCGGCACGTATTAATTTCCCAAAGACAATGATTAAGATGTATATTAACCTTCCGGAAGGACGTACCATTATCCTTCACGCAAGAATTCTTTCGCCATGTTTTCTATAAACTTTATTCAGGTATGATGTATTTCAGCGACTTAGGGATAACTGCACTGGGTGAAGACCACAGTGTATATCATTTTAGGTTTATGAGAGAAAATATACGAATAAGTATTTGAAACTTGTATATTATCGGTTATGTATCTGAACTTTAAAAAAACTTCACACGACACCAACCTAACCAGCAATCTACCTCAGACCATTGTATATCACATAGTATTTGCTCCTCGCACGTCCCCATCCCATGTAAACGTGATCCACCCATGTAAACGTGATCCACAATGCTAGGAAATACCGAAATGCATGTATTAAAACACTGTACGAAGGGGATCACATGTAACACTGTTCAAACACAGTTACACCCCGAAACCCATGATATGCATCTTTTTTTTCATAGTGTCGTATTTATCTGATAAACGAGCTATAACTTGAGGTCTTACATTTCAAGGAACCTTCAAAGCTTACTAATATAATGAAATTACTGCATGATGTTCCAAGATATTCGTCTGATTATGCATTTGATTGAAACATTTTAGTCATTCCTTCAATATACGACGGGCCTCGCCAAAGCATTTAGGTAAAAAATAACCGTTTTTAAAAGCAACTTGTATTTAATACTATATACTTCAAATGTGCTCATATTTTAACTTTTCTAATACTTTAAAATTTTTGATGGAGTTGGAGGGTAATGACGCAGAAGAGTGGCTTTTATTGAAAACAGGCGGAATGAAGATTGGAGGCTGATGACGTTTTCCGACAGAGATTTCTGCAGTAAAGGTGGAATGACAATCTTCCAGAGAGTCCTCTCACCCCACAGGTCTCGCAGACTCCAGCGTAGCCACTACCAACGTCTATATAAGTACAGGTCTCGTCATTAAGAGACTCAAATTCCTCCGTCTCGCACATGACTTCACTCGGAGGCAGAGCCTGGTGGTTCGACATTAATCGTGTGATCATTCTTTGATGTGAGGTAGAGCCGTAAGGATCTCTCCCTATCTCCGTTTACGTTCGCTTGACTGACTAGTGCGCGCAAAGCCACAATGCCCAGTGGTTGGTTGCAGCTTATATATGTACATTTATGTGTATGTTTATGTATTGCCATTATTATTATTATCATTATTATTGTATGATTCGTTTTATAATAAATTCGTCAAAAACATTTGTTTACATATGCCATGTCTTTTTTATTTATTTTACGTCTTTATTGTGCCAATTCTAAGCTGCAACATGAGAATTACAGAACTAAATTCACGTAGAATATATGATATACGCCTATAAACTATCGCTGATAATCATCGCCTGTAAAATCTGTCCAATATGCAAATCGTTCAACGTGCCGACATCTAAAATTACTTAAGTATCTGCTCATTTACCACCGTTTTCTGTCATCTCCCTCCCACCCTTCCATACTCTAATTCCCCCCGCCCCCCACTGCTCTCAGCTCTCGCAGAGTGACGCCATAAGCCTTATCACCCAAAGCTGGCAGAACTCCGAAGTGTGTTAAGCGTGATTACACATGTAAAAATGATATACAGAGTTTTATTTGATAAAAAAAACAACAACATTACATTGATTAATACGAACTACTGCTCCAAGGGAAACCCGGCACGTATTAATTTCCCAAAGACAATGATTAAGATGTATATTAACCTTCCGGAAGGACGTACCATTATCCTTCACGCAAGAATTCTTTCGCCATGTTTTCTATAAACTTTATTCAGGTATGATGTATTTCAGCGACTTAGGGATAACTGCACTGGGTGAAGACCACAGTGTATATCATTTTAGGTTTATGAGAGAAAATATACGAATAAGTATTTGAAACTTGTATATTATCGGTTATGTATCTGAACTTTAAAAAAACTTCACACGACACCAACCTAACCAGCAATCTACCTCAGACCATTGTATATCACATAGTATTTGCTCCTCGCACGTCCCCATCCCATGTAAACGTGATCCACCCATGTAAACGTGATCCACAATGCTAGGAAATACCGAAATGCATGTATTAAAACACTGTACGAAGGGGATCACATGTAACACTGTTCAAACACAGTTACACCCCGAAACCCATGATATGCATCTTTTTTTTCATAGTGTCGTATTTATCTGATAAACGAGCTATAACTTGAGGTCTTACATTTCAAGGAACCTTCAAAGCTTACTAATATAATGAAATTACTGCATGATGTTCCAAGATATTCGTCTGATTATGCATTTGATTGAAACATTTTAGTCATTCCTTCAATATACGACGGGCCTCGCCAAAGCATTTAGGTAAAAAATAACCGTTTTTAAAAGCAACTTGTATTTAATACTATATACTTCAAATGTGCTCATATTTTAACTATTCTAATACTTTAAAATTTTTGATGGAGTTGGAGGGTAATGACGCAGAAGAGTGGCTTTTATTGAAAACAGGCGGAATGAAGATTGGAGGCTGATGACGTTTTCCGACAGAGATTTCTGCAGTAAAGGTGGAATGACAATCTTCCAGAGAATCCTCATCAACTTTCAGCCACGGTTTAGAGTCCTTTGTGTGTAGCCAGCCGTCTTTAAATTATGTCTTTAGCGGCATTCTGCTTGATCAACATTTCATTGATAAACACCTCAGTCTCAATATACGTATTTCATTATCCTTTGATGGTATTGTTTCATTCCTCTGTTTAACTTTTGTCGAGAAGCCTACAATACTTAATCGTACCTTTCTCGTATTCGTGAGTGGATCTAACGTTCGACTTGCATGAGAGGTCCTGAAAATGGAGATCTCGTAATGCAAATAAATGTTATACCATGGGAAATACACAATTGTTAGAACGGCTTTTAGGTCTTCTATGCATACTATACACATCCCTTTATATTGTAAAAAGATAAATGAGGCAAAATCACCATAATTTGCACCAAATAATGAGTGAAGTAATATTACCTCAATCTGGCCGACGAGATTACCTCATACGGCATGAAATTGTATGGGGACGATCCGTAGAGTAAAAATTACTACAAATGGACCGAATTACGTCATTTTGGCAATCCTGACTGACTCTCGCCGAGCGCGGAAGCCATTAAGCCCCGCCCCCACCCGAGTAACACACACACATGCACAAACACGCTCGGATCGCGTGCTCCGTCCACATTCACTGACGTGCTGTGAAACTCTACATTTTGCATGAAACTGAGCTGTGCCTTACAAGTTTCTGGACTATGCTTCAATTTATCGGTTGTCATACAGCATCGTGAAGAATAATGTCTTCTTCACGACATTCTCCTGAGCACGCAGACACCCCACATGGTGACCAAGAAGTGGATGGAGCATTTGGGCCACCCCCGGGTCACCCTGACGGCCTCAACAGGCAACCTCGCCACAATAAACTCTCGGTCTCCCCTCAGCTCACACGCCTCACCACATACCCTCCTTCACCTTATTAAGTACCTCGAGAAGTCACAAATCTCTTCAGAGGACTGCAAATGGGTAAGGCGATCCCTTGAGGAAGAAAGAAGACTAGTGAAGGAAGAAAGAAGACGCCAGGAGAAACTTCAGGAACAGGAGCAGAAACGACAAGAGGAAGAAAGAAGACGTCAGGAGAGACTTCAGGAACAGGAGCA
>NC_091549.1:29583793-29599282 GCF_042767895.1 Penaeus vannamei
GGTACTGTAACCTATCGTGGATTAGAGTGATTTACGATCAAGTTTATGTGAGAAAACGAAATTTGGAGTCTCCTGGTTAAATTTGAGCCTAACCTAACCTAACCTAACCTAACCTAACCTAACCTAACCTAACCAACGTAACCTAACCTAACCTCCCCAAATTGCAGGTACTGTAACCTATCGTGGATTAGAGTGATTTACGATCAAGTTTATGTGAGAAAACGAAATTTGGAGTCTCCTGGTTAAATTTGAGCCTAACCTAACCTAACCTAACCTAACCTAACCTAACCAACGTAACCTAACCTAACCTCCCCAAATTGCAGGTACTGTAACCTATCGTGGATTAGAGTGATTTACGATCAAGTTTATGTGAGAAAACGAAATTTGGAGTCTCCTGGTTAAATTTGAGCCTAACCTAACCTAACCTAACCTAACCTAACCTAACCAACGTAACCTAACCTAACCTCCCCAAATTGCAGGTACTGTAACCTATCGTGGATTAGAGTGATTTACGATCAAGTTTATGTGAGAAAACGAAATTTGGAGTCTCCTGGTTAAATTTGAGCCTAACCTAACCTAACCTAACCTAACCTAACCTAACCTAACCTAACCAACGTAACCTAACCTAACCTCCCCAAATTGCAGGTACTGTAACCTATCGTGGATTAGAGTGATTTACGATCAAGTTTATGTGAGAAAACGATATTTGGAGTCTCCTGGTTAAATTTGAGCCTAACCTAACCTAACCTAACCTAACCTAACCTAACCAACGTAACCTAACCTAACCTCCCCAAATTGCAGGTACTGTAACCTATCGTGGATTAGAGTGATTTACGATCAAGTTTATGTGAGAAAACGAAATTTGGAGTCTCCTGGTTAAATTTGAGCCTAACCTAACCTAACCTAACCTAACCTAACCTAACCTAACCAACGTAACCTAACCTAACCTCCCCAAATTGCAGGTACTGTAACCTATCGTGGATTAGAGTGATTTACGATCAAGTTTATGTGAGAAAACGAAATTTGGAGTCTCCTGGTTAAATTTGAGCCTAACCTAACCTAACCTAACCTAACCTAACCTAACCTAACCAACGTAACCTAACCTAACCTCCCCAAATTGCAGGTACTGTAACCTATCGTGGATTAGAGTGATTTACGATCAAGTTTATGTGAGAAAACGAAATTTGGAGTCTCCTGGTTAAATTTGAGCCTAACCTAACCTAACCTAACCTAACCAACGTAACCTAACCTAACCTCCCCAAATTGCAGGTACTGTAACCTATCGTGGATTAGAGTGATTTACGATCAAGTGTATGTGAGAAAACGAAATTTGGAGTCTCCTGGTTAAATTTGAGCCTAACCTAACCTAACCTAACCTAACCTAACCTAACCTAACCTAACCAACGTAACCTAACCTAACCTCCCCAAATTGCAGGTACTGTAACCTATCGTGGATTAGAGTGATTTACGATCAAGTTTATGTGAGAAAACGAAATTTGGAGTCTCCTGGTTAAATTTGAGCCTAACCTAACCTAACCTAACCTAACCTAACCTAACCTAACCAACGTAACCTAACCTAACCTCCCCAAATTGCAGGTACTGTAAAATATCGTGGATTAGAGTGATTTACGATCAAGTTTATGTGAGAAAACGAAATTTGGAGTCTCCTGGTTAAATTTGAGCCTAACCTAACCTAACCTAACCTAACCTAACCAACGTAACCTAACCTAACCTCCCCAAATTGCAGGTACTGTAACCTATCGTGGATTAGAGTGATTTACGATCAAGTTTATGTGAGAAAACGAAATTTGGAGTCTCCTGGTTAAATTTGAGCCTAACCTAACCTAACCTAACCTAACCTAACCTAACCAACGTAACCTAACCTAACCTCCCCAAATTGCAGGTACTGTAACCTATCGTGGATTAGAGTGATTTACGATCAAGTTTATGTGAGAAAACGAAATTTGGAGTCTCCTGGTTAAATTTGAGCCTAACCTAACCTAACCTAACCTAACCTAACCTAACCAACGTAACCTAACCTAAC
This sequence comes from Penaeus vannamei, assembly GCF_042767895.1. NCBI lineage: Eukaryota > Metazoa > Arthropoda > Malacostraca > Decapoda > Penaeidae > Penaeus > Penaeus vannamei. The sequence goes on from NC_091549.1 coordinate 29,585,838, forward strand.
CTCCCCAAATTGCAGGTACTGTAACCTATCGTGGATTAGAGTGATTTACGATCAAGTTTATGTGAGAAAACGAAATTTGGAGTCTCCTGGTTAAATTTGAGCCTAACCTAACCTAACCTAACCTAACCTAACCTAACCTAACCTAACCAACGTAACCTAACCTAACCTCCCCAAATTGCAGGTACTGTAACCTATCGTGGATTAGAGTGATTTACGATCAAGTTTATGTGAGAAAACGAAATTTGGAGTCTCCTGGTTAAATTTGAGCCTAACCTAACCTAACCTAACCTAACCTAACCTAACCTAACCAACGTAACCTAACCTAACCTCCCCAAATTGCAGGTACTGTAACCTATCGTGGATTAGAGTGATTTACGATCAAGATTATGTGAGAAAACGAAATTTGGAGTCTCCTGGTTAAATTTGAGCCTAACCTAACCTAACCTAACCTAACCTAACCTAACCTAACCAACGTAACCTAACCTAACCTCCCCAAATTGCAGGTACTGTAACCTATCGTGGATTAGAGTGATTTACGATCAAGTTTATGTGAGAAAACGAAATTTGGAGTCTCCTGGTTAAATTTGAGCCTAACCTAACCTAACCTAACCTAACCTAACCTAACCTAACCTAACCAACGTAACCTAACCTAACCTCCCCAAATTGCAGGTACTGTAACCTATCGTGGATTAGAGTGATTTACGATCAAGTTTATGTGAGAAAACGAAATTTGGAGTCTCCTGGTTAAATTTGAGCCTAACCTAACCTAACCTAACCTAACCTAACCTAACCTAACCTAACCAACGTAACCTAACCTAACCTCCCCAAATTGCAGGTACTGTAACCTATCGTGGATTAGAGTGATTTACGATCAAGTTTATGTGAGAAAACGAAATTTGGAGTCTCCTGGTTAAATTTGAGCCTAACCTAACCTAACCTAACCTAACCTAACCTAACCTAACCAACGTAACCTAACCTAACCTCCCCAAATTGCAGGTACTGTAACCTATCGTGGATTAGAGTGATTTACGATCAAGTTTATGTGAGAAAACGAAATTTGGAGTCTCCTGGTTAAATTTGAGCCTAACCTAACCTAACCTAACCTAACCTAACCTAACCTAACCTAACCAACGTAACCTAACCTAACCTCCCCAAATTGCAGGTACTGTAACCTATCGTGGATTAGAGTGATTTACGATCAAGTTTATGTGAGAAAACGAAATTTGGAGTCTCCTGGTTAAATTTGAGCCTAACCTAACCTAACCTAACCTAACCTAACCTAACCTAACCTAACCTAACCAACGTAACCTAACCTAACCTCCCCAAATTGCAGGTACTGTAACCTATCGTGGATTAGAGTGATTTACGATCAAGTTTATGTGAGAAAACGAAATTTGGAGTCTCCTGGTTAAATTTGAGCCTAACCTAACCTAACCTAACCTAACCTAACCTAACCAACGTAACCTAACCTAACCTCCCCAAATTGCAGGTACTGTAACCTATCGTGGATTAGAGTGATTTACGATCAAGTTTATGTGAGAAAACGAAATTTGGAGTCTCCTGGTTAAATTTGAGCCTAACCTAACCTAACCTAACCTAACCTAACCTAACCAACGTAACCTAACCTAACCTCCCCAAATTGCAGGTACTGTAACCTATCGTGGATTAGAGTGATTTACGATCAAGTTTATGTGAGAAAACGAAATTTGGAGTCTCCTGGTTAAATATGAGCCTAACCTAACCTAACCTAACCTAACCTAACCTAACCTAACCAACGTAACCTAACCTAACCTCCCCAAATTGCAGGTACTGTAACCTATCGTGGATTAGAGTGATTTACGATCAAGTTTATGTGAGAAAACGAAATTTGGAGTCTCCTGGTTAAATTTGAGCCTAACCTAACCTAACCTAACCTAACCTAACCTAACCTAACCTAACCAACGTAACCTAACCTAACCTCCCCAAATTGCAGGTACTGTAACCTATCGTGGATTAGAGTGATTTACGATCAAGTTTATGTGAGAAAACGAAATTTGGAGTCTCCTGGTTAAATTTGAGCCTAACCTAACCTAACCTAACCTAACCTAACCTAACCTAACCTAACCAACGTAACCTAACCTAACCTCCCCAAATTGCAGGTACTGTAACCTATCGTGGATTAGAGTGATTTACGATCAAGTTTATGTGAGAAAACGAAATTTGGAGTCTCCTGGTTAAATTTGAGCCTAACCTAACCTAACCTAACCTAACCTAACCTAACCTAACCAACGTAACCTAACCTAACCTCCCCAAATTGCAGGTACTGTAACCTATCGTGGATTAGAGTGATTTACGATCAAGTTTATGTGAGAAAACGAAATTTGGAGTCTCCTGGTTAAATTTGAGCCTAACCTAACCTAACCTAACCTAACCTAACCTAACCAACGTAACCTAACCTAACCTCCCCAAATTGCAGGTACTGTAACCTATCGTGGATTAGAGTGATTTACGATCAAGTTTATGTGAGAAAACGAAATTTGGAGTCTCCTGGTTAAATTTGAGCCTAACCTAACCTAACCTAACCTAACCTAACCTAACCTAACCAACGTAACCTAACCTAACCTCCCCAAATTGCAGGTACTGTAACCTATCGTGGATTAGAGTGATTTACGATCAAGTTTATGTGAGAAAACGAAATTTGGAGTCTCCTGGTTAAATTTGAGCCTAACCTAACCTAACCTAACCTAACCTAACCTAACCTAACCTAACCAACGTAACCTAACCTAACCTCCCCAAATTGCAGGTACTGTAACCTATCGTGGATTAGAGTGATTTACGATCAAGTTTATGTGAGAAAACGAAATTTGGAGTCTCCTGGTTAAATTTGAGCCTAACCTAACCTAACCTAACCTAACCTAACCTAACCTAACCTAACCAACGTAACCTAACCTAACCTCCCCAAATTGCAGGTACTGTAACCTATCGTGGATTAGAGTGATTTACGATCAAGTTTATGTGAGAAAACGAAATTTGGAGTCTCCTGGTTAAATTTGAGCCTAACCTAACCTAACCTAACCTAACCTAACCTAACCTAACCAACGTAACCTAACCTAACCTCCCCAAATTGCAGGTACTGTAACCTATCGTGGATTAGAGTGATTTACGATCAAGTTTATGTGAGAAAACGAAATTTGGAGTCTCCTGGTTAAATTTGAGCCTAACCTAACCTAACCTAACCTAACCTAACCTAACCTAACCTAACCAACGTAACCTAACCTAACCTCCCCAAATTGCAGGTACTGTAACCTATCGTGGATTAGAGTGATTTACGATCAAGTTTATGTGAGAAAACGAAATTTGGAGTCTCCTGGTTAAATTTGAGCCTAACCTAACCTAACCTAACCTAACCTAACCTAACCTAACCAACGTAACCTAACCTAACCTCCCCAAATTGCAGGTACTGTAACCTATCGTGGATTAGAGTGATTTACGATCAAGTTTATGTGAGAAAACGAAATTTGGAGTCTCCTGGTTAAATTTGAGCCTAACCTAACCTAACCTAACCTAACCTAACCTAACCTAACCAACGTAACCTAACCTAACCTCCCCAAATTGCAGGTACTGTAACCTATCGTGGATTAGAGTGATTTACGATCAAGTTTATGTGAGAAAACGAAATTTGGAGTCTCCTGGTTAAATTTGAGCCTAACCTAACCTAACCTAACCTAACCTAACCTAACCTAACCTAACCAACGTAACCTAACCTAACCTCCCCAAATTGCAGGTACTGTAACCTATCGTGGATTAGAGTGATTTACGATCAAGTTTATGTGAGAAAACGAAATTTGGAGTCTCCTGGTTAAATTTGAGCCTAACCTAACCTAACCTAACCTAACCTAACCTAACCTAACCAACGTAACCTAACCTAACCTCCCCAAATTGCAGGTACTGTAACCTATCGTGGATTAGAGTGATTTACGATCAAGTTTATGTGAGAAAACGAAATTTGGAGTCTCCTGGTTAAATTTGAGCCTAACCTAACCTAACCTAACCTAACCTAACCTAACCTAACCAACGTAACCTAACCTAACCTCCCCAAATTGCAGGTACTGTAACCTATCGTGGATTAGAGTGATTTACGATCAAGTTTATGTGAGAAAACGAAATTTGGAGTCTCCTGGTTAAATTTGAGCCTAACCTAACCTAACCTAACCTAACCTAACCTAACCTAACCAACGTAACCTAACCTAACCTCCCCAAATTGCAGGTACTGTAACCTATCGTGGATTAGAGTGATTTACGATCAAGTTTATGTGAGAAAACGAAATTTGGAGTCTCCTGGTTAAATTTGAGCCTAACCTAACCTAACCTAACCTAACCTAACCTAACCTAACCTAACCTAACCAACGTAACCTAACCTAACCTCCCCAAATTGCAGGTACTGTAACCTATCGTGGATTAGAGTGATTTACGATCAAGTTTATGTGAGAAAACGAAATTTGGAGTCTCGTGGTTAAATTTGAGCCTAACCTAACCTAACCTAACCTAACCTAACCTAACCTAACCTAACCAACGTAACCTAACCTAACCTCCCCAAATTGCAGGTACTGTAACCTATCGTGGATTAGAGTGATTTACGATCAAGTTTATGTGAGAAAACGAAATTTGGAGTCTCCTGGTTAAATTTGAGCCTAACCTAACCTAACCTAACCTAACCTAACCTAACCAACGTAACCTAACCTAACCTCCCCAAATTGCAGGTACTGTAACCTATCGTGGATTAGAGTGATTTACGATCAAGTTTATGTGAGAAAACGAAATTTGGAGTCTCCTGGTTAAATTTGAGCCTAACCTAACCTAACCTAACCTAACCTAACCTAACCTAACCTAACCAACGTAACCTAACCTAACCTCCCCAAATTGCAGGTACTGTAACCTATCGTGGATTAGAGTGATTTACGATCAAGTTTATGTGAGAAAACGAAATTTGGAGTCCCCTGGTTAAATTTGAGCCTAACCTAACCTAACCTAACCTAACCTAACCTAACCTAACCTAACCAACGTAACCTAACCTAACCTCCCCAAATTGCAGGTACTGTAACCTATCGTGGATTAGAGTGATTTACGATCAAGTTTATGTGAGAAAACGAAATTTGGAGTCTCCTGGTTAAATTTGAGCCTAACCTAACCTAACCTAACCTAACCTAACCTAACCAACGTAACCTAACCTAACCTCCCCAAATTGCAGGTACTGTAACCTATCGTGGATTAGAGTGATTTACGATCAAGTTTATGTGAGAAAACGAAATTTGGAGTCTCCTGGTTAAATTTGAGCCTAACCTAACCTAACCTAACCTAACCTAACCTAACCTAACCTAACCAACGTAACCTAACCTAACCTCCCCAAATTGCAGGTACTGTAACCTATCGTGGATTAGAGTGATTTACGATCAAGTTTATGTGAGAAAACGAAATTTGGAGTCTCCTGGTTAAATTTGAGCCTAACCTAACCTAACCTAACCTAACCAACGTAACCTAACCTAACCTCCCCAAATTGCAGGTACTGTAACCTATCGTGGATTAGAGTGATTTACGATCAAGTTTATGTGAGAAAACGAAATTTGGAGTCTCCTGGTTAACTTTGAGCCTAACCTAACCTAACCAACGTAACCTAACCTAACCTCCCCAAATTGCAGGTACTGTAACCTATCGTGGATTAGAGTGATTTACGATCAAGTTTATGTGAGAAAACGAAATTTGGAGTCTCCTGGTTAAATTTGAGCCTAACCTAACCTAACCTAACCTAACCTAACCTAACCAACGTAACCTAACCTAACCTCCCCAAATTGCAGGTACTGTAACCTATCGTGGATTAGAGTGATTTACGATCAAGTTTATGTGAGAAAACGAAATTTGGAGTCTCCTGGTTAAATTTGAGCCTAACCTAACCTAACCTAACCTAACCTAACCTAACCAACGTAACCTAACCTAACCTCTCCAAATTGCAGGTACTGTAACCTATCGTGGATTAGAGTGATTTACGATCAAGTTTATGTGAGAAAACGAAATTTGGAGTCTCCTGGTTAAATTTGAGCCTAACCTAACCTAACCTAACCTAACCTAACCTAACCAACGTAACCTAACCTAACCTCCCCAAATTGCAGGTACTGTAACCTATCGTGGATTAGAGTGATTTACGATCAAGTTTATGTGAGAAAACGAAATTTGGAGTCTCCTGGTTAAATTTGAGACTAACCTAACCTAACCTAACCAACGTAACCTAACCTAACCTCCCCAAATTGCAGGTACTGTAACCTATCGTGGATTAGAGTGATTTACGATCAAGTTTATGTGAGAAAACGAAATTTGGAGTCTCCTGGTTAAATTTGAGCCTAACCTAACCTAACCTAACCTAACCTAACCTAACCTAACCAACGTAACCTAACCTAACCTCCCCAAATTGCAGGTACTGTAACCTATCGTGGATTAGAGTGATTTACGATCAAGTTTATGTGAGAAAACGAAATTTGGAGTCTCCTGGTTAAATGTGAGCCTAACCTAACCTAACCTAACCTAACCTAACCTAACCAACGTAACCTAACCTAACCTCCCCAAATTGCAGGTACTGTAACCTATCGTGGATTAGAGTGATTTACGATCAAGTTGATGTGAGAAAACGAAATTTGGAGTCTCCTGGTTAAATTTGAGCCTAACCTAACCTAACCTAACCTAACCTAACCTAACCTAACCAACGTAACCTAACCTAACCTCCCCAAATTGCAGGTACTGTAACCTATCGTGGATTAGAGTGATTTACGATCAAGTTTATGTGAGAAAACGAAATTTGGAGTCTCCTGGTTAAATTTGAGCCTAACCTAACCTAACCTAACCTAACCTAACCTAACCTAACCAACGTAACCTAACCTAACCTCCCCAAATTGCAGGTACTGTAACCTATCGTGGATTAGAGTGATTTACGATCAAGTTTATGTGAGAAAACGAAATTTGGAGTCTCCTGGTTAAATTTGAGCCTAACCTAACCTAACCTAACCTAACCTAACCTAACCAACGTAACCTAACCTAACCTCCCCAAATTGCAGGTACTGTAACCTATCGTGGATTAGAGTGATTTACGATCAAGTTTATGTGAGAAAACGAAATTTGGAGTCTCCTGGTTAAATTTGAGCCTAACCTAACCTAACCTAACCTAACCTAACCTAACCTAACCTAACCAACGTAACCTAACCTAACCTCCCCAAATTGCAGGTACTGTAACCTATCGTGGATTAGAGTGATTTACGATCAAGTTTATGTGAGAAAACGAATTTTGGAGTCTCCTGGTTAAATTTGAGCCTAACCTAACCTAACCTAACCTAACCAACGTAACCTAACCTAACCTCCCCAAATTGCAGGTACTGTAACCTATCGTGGATTAGAGTGATTTACGATCAAGTTTATGTGAGAAAACGAAATTTGGAGTCTCCTGGTTAAATTTGAGCCTAACCTAACCTAACCTAACCTACGTAACCTAACCTAACCTCCCCAAATTGCAGGTACTGTAACCTATCGTGGATTAGAGTGATTTACGATCAAGTTTATGTGAGAAAACGAAATTTGGAGTCTCCTGGTTAAATTTGAGCCTAACCTAACCTAACCTAACCTAACCTAACCTAACCAACGTAACCTAACCTAACCTCCCCAAATTGCAGGTACTGTAACCTATCGTGGATTAGAGTGATTTACGATCAAGTTTATGTGAGAAAACGAAATTTGGAGTCTCCTGGTTAAATTTGAGCCTAACCTAACCTAACCTAACCTAACCTAACCTAACCTAACCTAACCAACGTAACCTAACCTAACCTCCCCAAATTGCAGGTACTGTAACCTATCGTGGATTAGAGTGATTTACGATCAAGTTTATGTGAGAAAACGAAATTTGGAGTCTCCTGGTTAAATTTGAGCCTAACCTAACCTAACCTAACCTAACCTAACCTAACCTAACCAACGTAACCTAACCTAACCTCCCCAAATTGCAGGTACTGTAACCTATCGTGGATTAGAGTGATTTACGATCAAGTTTATGTGAGAAAACGAAATTTGGAGTCTCCTGGTTAAATTTGAGCCTAACCTAACCTAACCTAACCTAACCTAACCTAACCTAACCTAACCAACGTAACCTAACCTAACCTCCCCAAATTGCAGGTACTGTAACCTATCGTGGATTAGAGTGATTTACGATCAAGTTTATGTGAGAAAACGAAATTTGGAGTCTCCTGGTTAAATTTGAGCCTAACCTAACCTAACCTAACCTAACCTAACCTAACCTAACCAACGTAACCTAACCTAACCTCCCCAAATTGCAGGTACTGTAACCTATCGTGGATTAGAGTGATTTACGATCAAGTTTATGTGAGAAAACGAAATTTGGAGTCTCCTGGTTAAATTTGAGCCTAACCTAACCTAACCTAACCTAACCTAACCAACGTAACCTAACCTAACCTCCCCAAATTGCAGGTACTGTAACCTATCGTGGATTAGAGTGATTTACGATCAAGTTTATGTGAGAAAACGAAATTTGGAGTCTCCTGGTTAAATTTGAGCCTAACCTAACCTAACCTAACCTAACCAACGTAACCTAACCTAACCTCCCCAAATTGCAGGTACTGTAACCTATCGTGGATTAGAGTGATTTACGATCAAGTTTATGTGAGAAAACGAAATTTGGAGTCTCCTGGTTAAATTTGAGCCTAACCTAACCTAACCTAACCTAACCTAACCTAACCAACGTAACCTAACCTAACCTCCCCAAATTGCAGGTACTGTAACCTATCGTGGATTAGAGTGATTTACGATCAAGTTTATGTGAGAAAACGAAATTTGGAGTCTCCTGGTTAAATTTGAGCCTAACCTAACCTAACCTAACCTAACCTAACCTAACCTAACCTAAACAACGTAACCTAACCTAACCTCCCCAAATTGCAGGTACTGTAACCTATCGTGGATTAGAGTGATTTACGATCAAGTTTATGTGAGAAAACGAAATTTGGAGTCTCCTGGTTAAATTTGAGCCTAACCTAACCTAACCTAACCAACGTAACCTAACCTAACCTCCCCAAATTGCAGGTACTGTAACCTATCGTGGATTAGAGTGATTTACGATCAAGTTTATGTGAGAAAACGAAATTTGGAGTCTCCTGGTTAAATTTGAGCCTAACCTAACCTAACCTAACCTAACCTAACCTAACCTAACCAACGTAACCTAACCTAACCTCCCCAAATTGCAGGTACTGTAACCTATCGTGGATTAGAGTGATTTACGATCAAGTTTATGTGAGAAAACGAAATTTGGAGTCTCCTGGTTAAATTTGAGCCTAACCTAACCTAACCTAACCTAACCTAACCTAACCTAACCTAACCAACGTAACCTAACCTAACCTCCCCAAATTGCAGGTACTGTAACCTATCGTGGATTAGAGTGATTTAGGATCAAGTTTATGTGAGAAAACGAAATTTGGAGTCTCCTGGTTAAATTTGAGCCTAACCTAACCTAACCTAACCTAACCTAACCTAACCTAACCTAACCAACGTAACCTAACCTAACCTCCCCAAATTGCAGGTACTGTAACCTATCGTGGATTAGAGTGATTTACGATCAAGTTTATGTGAGAAAACGAAATTTGGAGTCTCCTGGTTAAATTTGAGCCTAACCTAACCTAACCTAACCTAACCTAACCTAACCAACGTAACCTAACCTAACCTCCCCAAATTGCAGGTACTGTAACCTATCGTGGATTAGAGTGATTTACGATCAAGTTTATGTGAGAAAACGAAATTTGGAGTCTCCTGGTTAAATTTGAGCCTAACCTAACCTAACCTAACCTAACCTAACCTAACCAACGTAACCTAACCTAACCTCCCCAAATTGCAGGTACTGTAACCTATCGTGGATTAGAGTGATTTACGATCAAGTTTATGTGAGAAAACGAAATTTGGAGTCTCCTGGTTAAATTTGAGCCTAACCTAACCTAACCTAACCTAACCTAACCTAACCAACGTAACCTAACCTAACCTCCCCAAATTGCAGGTACTGTAACCTATCGTGGATTAGAGTGATTTACGATCAAGTTTATGTGAGAAAACGAAATTTGGAGTCTCCTGGTTAAATTTGAGCCTAACCTAACCTAACCTAACCTAACCTAACCTAACCTAACCTAACCAACGTAACCTAACCTAACCTCCCCAAATTGCAGGTACTGTAACCTATCGTGGATTAGAGTGATTTACGATCAAGTTTATGTGAGAAAACGAAATTTGGAGTCTCCTGGTTAAATTTGAGCCTAACCTAACCTAACCTAACCTAACCTAACCTAACCAACGTAACCTAACCTAACCTCCCCAAATTGCAGGTACTGTAACCTATCGTGGATTAGAGTGATTTACGATCAAGTTTATGTGAGAAAACGAAATTTGGAGTCTCCTGGTTAAATTTGAGCCTAACCTAACCTAACCTAACCTAACCTAACCTAACCTAACCTAACCAACGTAACCTAACCTAACCTCCCCAAATTGCAGGTACTGTAACCTATCGTGGATTAGAGTGATTTACGATCAAGTTTATGTGAGAAAACGAAATTTGGAGTCTCCTGGTTAAATTTGAGCCTAACCTAACCTAACCTAACCTAACCTAACCTAACCAACGTAACCTAACCTAACCTCCCCAAATTGCAGGTACTGTAACCTATCGTGGATTAGAGTGATTTACCATCAAGTTTATGTGAGAAAACGAAATTTGGAGTCTCCTGGTTAAATTTGAGCCTAACCTAACCTAACCTAACCTAACCTAACCTAACCTAACCTAACCAACGTAACCTAACGTAACCTCAACAAATTGCAGGTACTGTAACCTATCGTGGATTAGAGTGATTTACGATCAAGTTTATGTGAGAAAACGAAATTTGGAGTCTCCTGGTTAAATTTGAGCCTAACCTAACCTAACCTAACCTAACCTAACCTAACCTAACCAACGTAACCTAACCTAACCTCCCCAAATTGCAGGTACTGTAACCTATCGTGGATTAGAGTGATTTACGATCAAGTTTATGTGAGAAAACGAAATTTGGAGTCTCCTGGTTAAATTTGAGCCTAACCTAACCTAACCTAACCTAACCTAACCAACGTAACCTAACCTAACCTCCCCAAATTGCAGGTACTGTAACCTATCGTGGATTAGAGTGATTTACGATCAAGTTTATGTGAGAAAACGAAATTTGGAGTCTCCTGGTTAAATTTGAGCCTAACCTAACCTAACCTAACCTAACCTAACCTAACCTAACCAACGTAACCTAACCTAACCTCCCCAAATTGCAGGTACTGTAACCTATCGTGGATTAGAGTGATTTACGATCAAGTTTATGTGAGAAAACGAAATTTGGAGTCTCCTGGTTAAATATGAGCCTAACCTAACCTAACCTAACCTAACCTAACCTAACCTAACCTAACCAACGTAACCTAACCTAACCTCCCCAAATTGCAGGTACTGTAACCTATCGTGGATTAGAGTGATTTACGATCAAGTTTATGTGAGAAAACGAAATTTGGAGTCTCCTGGTTAAATTTGAGCCTAACCTAACCTAACCTAACCTAACCTAACCTAACCTAACCAACGTAACCTAACCTAACCTCCCCAAATTGCAGGTACTGTAACCTATCGTGGATTAGAGTGATTTACGATCAAGTTTATGTGAGAAAACGAAATTTGGAGTCTCCTGGTTAAATTTGAGCCTAACCTAACCTAACCTAACCTAACCTAACCTAACCTAACCTAACCAACGTAACCTAACCTAACCTCCCCAAATTGCAGTTACTGTAACCTATCGTGGATTAGAGTGATTTACGATCAAGTTTATGTGAGAAAACGAAATTTGGAGTCTCCTGGTTAAATTTGAGCCTAACCTAACCTAACCTAACCTAACCTAACCTAACCAACGTAACCTAACCTAACCTCCCCAAATTGCAGGTACTGTAACCTATCGTGGATTAGAGTGATTTACGATCAAGTTTATGTGAGAAAACGAAATTTGGAGTCTCCTGGTTAAATTTGAGCCTAACCTAACCTAACCTAACCTAACCTAACCTAACCTAACCAACGTAACCTAACCTAACCTCCCCAAATTGCAGGTACTGTAACCTATCGTGGATTAGAGTGATTTACGATCAAGTTTATGTGAGAAAACGAAATTTGGAGTCTCCTGGTTAAATTTCAGCCTAACCTAACATAACCTAACCTAACCTAACCTAACCTAACCTAACCAACGTAACCTAACCTAACCTCCCCAAATTGCAGGTACTGTAACCTATCGTGGATTAGAGTGATTTACGATCAAGTTTATGTGAGAAAACGAAATTTGGAGTCTCCTGGTTAAATTTGAGCCTAACCTAACCTAACCTAACCTAACCTAACCTAACCTAACCAACGTAACCTAACCTAACCTCCCCAAATTGCAGGTACTGTAACCTATCGTGGATTAGAGTGATTTACGATCAAGTTTATGTGAGAAAACGAAATTTGGAGTCTCCTGGTTAAATTTGAGCCTAACCTAACCTAACCTAACCTAACCTAACCTAACCTAACCTAACCAACGTAACCTAACCTAACCTCCCCAAATTGCAGGTACTGTAACCTATCGTGGATTAGAGTGATTTACGATCAAGTTTATGTGAGAAAACGAAATTTGGAGTCTCCTGGTTAAATTTGAGCCTAACCTAACCTAACCTAACCTAACCTAACCTAACCAACGTAACCTAACCTAACCTCCCCAAATTGCAGGTACTGTAACCTATCGTGGATTAGAGTGATTTACGATCAAGTTTATGTGAGAAAACGAAATTTGGAGTCTCCTGGTTAAATTTAAGCCTAACCTAACCTAACCTAACCTAACCTAACCTAACCTAACCAACGTAACCTAACCTAACCTCCCCAAATTGCAGGTACTGTAACCTATCGTGGATTAGAGTGATTTACGATCAAGTTTATGTGAGAAAACGAAATTTGGAGTCTCCTGGTTAAATTTGAGCCTAACCTAACCTAACCTAACCTAACCTAACCTAACCAACGTAACCTAACCTAACCTCCCCAAATTGCAGGTACTGTAACCTATCGTGGATTAGAGTGATTTACGATCAAGTTTATGTGAGAAAACGAAATTTGGAGTCCCCTGGTTAAATTTGAGCCTAACCTAACCTAACCTAACCTAACCTAACCTAACCAACGTAACCTAACCTAACCTCCCCAAATTGCAGGTACTGTAACCTATCGTGGATTAGAGTGATTTACGATCAAGTTTATGTGAGAAAACGAAATTTGGAGTCTCCTGGTTAAATTTGAGCCTAACCTAACCTAACCTAACCTAACCTAACCTAACCTAACCTAACCAACGTAACCTAACCTAAACACTCCCCAAATTGCA
>NC_091549.1:29599782-29620918 GCF_042767895.1 Penaeus vannamei
CAGCTTGGAAAGCTGATTAAAGAAGGAATTATAAGGTACCATTACTCTAACCCTGAACACAGCTGGGAAGACAGAGAAGAAAGAATTAAAAGACATCTACATGAAGAAAGAATTAAAAGACATCTACATGAAGAAACAATAAAAATAACAACGGAAATGATCATAGAAACAAAAAAAATACAGTGCATAAGAAATGAATACAAAACAGCTCCCTAATCAGAACATAAAACTAAAAAAGAAACACTTGACGATGAATAGGCTGAAAATTATCTAATGCACTATCCTGGACACCAGAACGAAGAAATGAGCTCTCAAATCTTTACAGGGAATCAGATCCTGATATCATCCTAATCAACAGCCACAGCCGAAAATCGCCAGAAATATAAAAATATATCCAGAAACACTATATCAATCTAGTAAGCTAAATGAACTTAACGCTGGAGTGGCTATAGCAATAAAAAGGAACATCAAACCCAAAATAATAGACAATTTTGATGAAGAATTCCTGGCAGTTGAATTAGAAACAACGTTGGGACCCATAATAATCGCCACTTGCTACCTACCACCAAGAAGACCTTACGTCCCATATGGAGACGTCTCTCGCCTCGGATACAGCAAACCTGTTTATCTTATGGGGGATTTCAACGCAAGACATCGTATTCTTGGGACCGGGAACAACATCGCAGTTGGCCACACCCTGGCCCCTCTAGTAAACAATGGGAGAATGACCATCCTCAGACCCGATTTCCCAACATACATTACAAACACGGGTGCAGCAACACCAGATTTGGTAGTGGGGAATAAGTATGCCAACTTAAATATCCACCTTAAACCCTTGGCAGGGCCTCTACAAGTGACCACCTCCCAATAGAGGGCATAATCAGAAACAAGTCCCATACAAATCCCAACCACCAAGAGTTACGTATACAAACAAGCAGACTGGAACAAATACAAAACTTGCTAATGAATACGACCATCCTTAATCTTAATGAATGCCCAATCAAGTTCATTGACCAAGAAACTGACCAATGGTTCGAAGACGTTCTTTCTGCCAAAAGAGCGGGCATACCGAGAAACTCCTTCAAAAACAAAGCCACACCCTCTGTCATCACCTGAGCTGGAAGCCCTCTAGAGAGAGTACAACATCCGAGAGACGGCAGGGAGAGCCGGATGGAGTCAAACCCTGTGGCAAAGATACAGTAACATCAGAGAGGAAATGAGGGAAACTAATAACCGACTATTTAATGAGAAATAGGAACAGATAACGACGACAGTATCGAACAACATAAAGGACCCAAGTCAGTTCTGGCAAAACATAAAAAGATACACCGGAAATAACAAAATAAAATCGCCCTACCAATATAACCCCCAAAATGAAAAGATCGATGAAAAAGAAAAGGCTGAGCTGCACAGGAATTTCTGGAGTAAAACGCCAAATTACACCTGAGGAAAACCAGTTCTTTGAGCAAATGCACGAAAGAAACATCAGTGCACAAATATATAATAACAGAGGAAGATTAATCCCAGACACCTCAGTAGACCTAAATAGGCTAAACAACACTACAAGCCTCATTGAACCAATCACGGCAGGCGAAGTTGCCGAAACCATCAAGTTTATGAAAAATAAAGCTCCAGGAGAAAGCACTATAAACAAAACTGATTTGCAAAATCTCCCACCTGTAATGATCAATAGACTTGCCAACATACTGAATGCATCACTTGCTGCAGGATACTTTCCCAAAAAAAATCAAAGAAGCCGTCATCACCCTCATCCCCAAGCCTGGTAAAGCCCCAAAAAGTGTGGAAAATTTCAGACCCATTTCTCTTCTGGAAGTACCACGAAAAATCTTCGAAAAAAAAAATAAACAAAAGATTACTAAGGCATCTCAAAGACACATACTACCTAAATCAAAGACAATATGGTTTCAGAAGAAGCAGAGGTACAACCATCGCCATTGTCGTCGCATACGAAGAGATATCCCAGGCACTGGCCATAAACAAACAGTGCAACATCATTCTGAGAGATATCTCCAAAGCCTTCGATAAGGTGTGGCATGACGGTCTAAGATCACGTATACAAGAGGCAGACTTTCCGAGCCCATTCTCCAAGCTACTAAGCAGCTTCCTCCGCGAGAGGAAAGCAAAAATAAGATCTGAACACATCACAGGGGAAGCATTTGACCTAAAGAGTGGAGTGCCACAAGGGTGTTATATCTCCTACTCTCTTCATAATGTACAATTCACACATCCCACCACCAATCCCGAACGCAAATTACATTTGCTATGCCGACGACATAACGCAATTTGTAACCCATCACAGCAAATCAAGAAACATCATGGCAATACATACTCAGAGAGCAATAGCCCCAATAAGTAGATTCGAACATCAGTGGAAAATTCAAACCAACACCACAAAATTCAAAATAATAGCCGCAAAAATCAAACCAACACTATTAATAATCACCAGAAGGGAAATTATGCCCACCCAACACGGCAATATCCTCGGTCTAACCATTACCGTGCGAGGCATAATAACCCATGTAAAACAAAAGATAAACCAAACAAAAGATATGCTAGCAAAATGCAAACGGTTCACTTGCTACCATGAAAGGGTTAATATAAAACTCTACAAAAGCCTTATCAGACCGATCCTGGAATATCCTGGATTCCTCTCAACACACTCTCAAAAAGCAGACTTCTCACTCTCTGAGCCATACAGAATAAGGCTTTAATATGGGCAGCAGGTGTCAGATACCCCCAACATTCCTGCTCAGCACCTACATGAATATTTCAACATCAAACCCATAAACATATGTATACAAGAACTAGCAAATAAAACATGTGGAAGACTGGAGACATTGGAGGACACCCTTTTTAACAACTTACAAAACAACACCGAATTTATTCCTCCTAATCAATCACATAAATGGTGGCCAAGAAGCCTGCCACTAAAAGACAAAAAAATCATGCCACTCTACTTACGACGTAACATTCGTCAACACAACGCACAACCACATATACTGGCAGATGAGTCTGATGACAGTATCTGAAAAACTTTGTAAACTGAAAAATTGTAAATATGTAAATATTATTGTAACTAATTCGTAATTAAACCTACACATAGTAAATATGTGAAAACACAAAACAATAATTAAAACGAGAAACTGTCTCCGGGAATCTCCCCAAAGGTTCAGTTAAGTTCAGTTAGATTTGCGAAGTCATGCTTCGCCCGGGCCTTTTCTCTGGAGTGGCCCGGCCTGTGTTAACTATTTCTAGTTAACTCAGATGTTTTCTTTGAACTGCATGCTTATCGCGGTGGCTGAATTGCGAGCAAGCGATCCAGCTGCCACGGGGTAAGCATGTTGCAGACCCATTTTACCAGCCCGGCGGTTGTGGTGGGTGGTCCCTGCCTCAGAAATTGTGTGTACACATTTCTGCAAGCAATGTAACAGGGTGGCTCGCCGCAGTGTTTGCATAACCTGGTAGTCTCATTGTCAATAATTTGCCAAGCGCATCGGTAACCTAGTCTTAGTCTGAATAGTATGACTTCGGTACCTCTTTTTGTATTTGGAGGAAGGGCCAGTGGCTCATAGCCTGAAGCATCTGAGTACCACTTGGCAGCGAGCGATTTTGTAATATTTTCTCTATGTGCTCCCTGGAGGACCGCACACGCTGCAGCTTTGGTACTTTGGCTTAGTCCCCTTCGGCTGGGTTTAACGATCATGGAGGATGGGAGCATACCCCTGCCCTTTTCAGCTAGTTTATCAGCAAGCTCGTTCCCTTGTATGCCTATGTGGCTTGGGACCCAGTTAATGATGATTCTTCTACTTTGACTGAGGATTCTTTGGGCTATGGTTAGCACTGTTGTCAGGGGGCATGCTATGCTGTAGGCTGTCAATAGTTCCTCTTGAATCTGTGTGAATGATGTGTCCTGCCCTTAGGGATGCATGTGTCAGGGCTTCCATGATCGCAACCGTTTCAGCTTGAAGTGTTGAAGCATTGTCAGTGACCCTAATGGATGCTGTGGTATCCTTTGTTGAAAAGCCGGCGCCTGCAGTATGGTTTATTGGATCCACGGATCCGTCCGTGTTGTATGTTATGCTACCCGGAGGAGTTATTTGATCAATGACCCTTTATGCTTGTGCCTTTAGGCTAGGCATGGAATATTGATTTTTTCTCTGTGAGATTTAGAATTGAGAATTCGATCATTTCGTTTGCCCATGGCGGGGGTTCTTTGTAATCAGGGTGAGGGGAGTCCATACCCTTGGCAAGCAATGATTCTTTTAGCTGAAAGCGTATCAAAACTCTGGCTGTATGTGTGAGCCAGGAAATTGTCCGCAAACAACTGGTAATCTTGTTGTAGGTGTCTGAGAATTCTTTGTATTAGATAGGAGTTCTGGGTGCATGCAGGACCTTGGAAAGGAACTGTGCTGCCATTAGATCAATTCTGGTGTCCATGGACGGTAAATCAGCTTCCATGAGGAGGTTGATGACCTTTGTCCACTTGGGTGCACCTAGAATTATCCTGGTTGCTTCGTTTTGTATTGTTTCCAGTTTTTCTTTTAATGTTGTACTGGAAGCAATGAGGGCGACAGATGCATAGTCAATAATAGGACGGACAGCATGTACATAGAAGGATCTTATTACTTTGTGACCTGCTCCTATGTGTCTCCCTGTCATAACTTTCATGACTGACAGTCTTTCCTTGGTACTGTCAAGCAGGTATACGATCTCCTTTTGGAAAGTGAGTGTGTGTCCTATTCATACACCAAGGTATAGATAGTCCTTCACCCATTCCAGATCCATACCCTGTACAGTGAGTTTTTTGTTTCTGACATTAGTTCTCACACCAGGTTTAGACAACGCTGAGCTCTAGTTAGGCAGTGATTGCCAGAGGCCATGATTGCCACGTCATCTGCATAAGAGATGATCTTGCATCCCTCTGGCAGGTGAATGTCGAGTATGTTGGACATGAGGGTATTAAACAGGGCTGGACTAAGAACCCCTCCCTGAGTTCCATTTTCAAGTGGCATGTGCTGTGAGAGATGGCCTTGAAATCTGACATTTGATGACCTATTTTTAAAATAGTCAGCTATCCAGGCCAAGAGTCTGCCTTTGACTCCTTTGTGGATTAGGGTCTCTTGAATGGCAAGCGGACTTGCCAGTTCAAAAGCCTTCTCCAGGTCAAGGAAGACAACCACGGCGGGCGAGGTGCAGATTGTGCTTAAGAGTGTGGAAATGCTATGAGCAGTGCTCTTACTCCATGTGAACCCGTGCAGGTGTTCATGAGGGGGACCCGTCTTCCATCGGAGCCTGTTGAGTACCATCTTCTCAGCTGTTTTACCCAGGCAGCTGAGAAGAGAGATGGGACGGTACTTGCCAGGCTCCTTTAGTTTTGGGATGGGAACTATTGTGGCTTGTTTCCAGCTCTGGGGCACCGTGGCGGTTTGCCAGGATTTATTGATAACCTGCAAGAATGCAAGTTCTGCAAGGCCTAAATGCGAAATGATGCGGTGGGAGATCCCATCAGATCCCGGTGGTTTTGTATGATTTTCTTAGTTCCCTAAGAGAGAACAAGGCATCTGAGTCATCAGCTTTGAGTGCCTTGTCTCGTATGAGAGCAAGTGTTTCTGGATTTAAGTTTTGTTGTTTTTCTCTCATCATTGGAGGCAGACTGTTGGTGCTGGTTCTGGCTGAGAACTCAAGCACCAATCTGTTAGCCTTTGATTGTGGGTCATGATGAGTGCATTTCGGGGCTTGGCGGCTTGTCGCTTGCCTGACCCGTTTCCACAACTCTGTAAGGCTGGTCTGGTGCCCATTTTTCCTGCCTTACTCTGTTGGCAGTTTCCTTGGCATCCACGACAGCTTCCTTCAACAGGGCCAGATTGTCGGGAGATCTTTGCCGTCGGAAGTTTTTTTTCTGCACATATTAACCCTGTGGTTGACCTCTTTGATCTCGTCATTATAGTACCAGGCGTCTTTGTGAGTTCTGGACCATGGGCGAGTTTTGGGGATGGTTTGTGAGGCTGCCTGGTGTATGGCCTGGATTAGCCTTGCCTCTAGCACATCCACATTTTCATTATTGTTATTGGGTTCATTGTCTTTCAGACATCGAGCCAAGCCTTCCTGGAAGGCAAACCAGTTGGCCTTGTCTGTCTTCCATTTAGGAATGTGATGTCTTTGGGTTGGACCTGCATCCATTAGTGTGGTGACTATGCCGTAGTGATCACTAGTAACCGTATCATCGACACACCACCGAATTCTCTCCACCATTGTTGCAGTGGCAAAGGTGAGGTCTAGAACCCCTCCTTTCACATGCGTTGGTTCTTTGGTGTTGAGAAGAGCGATCTCAGGGAATGTCTCAAGCACTTCTGCTATGTGAATGCCAGCCGCGTTCGGCCTTTTGCGGGGATTCAGCATGGCTATGTGTGCATTGAAGTCTCCCCCTATGATCACTCGGTCTTGTGCTGCGGTAGTGCAGACCTGGTTTAGATCTAAGCTCTCACAGTGGTTTGCTATAAATATATATTTTTATAGGGCCCCCAGGTAGCTGAATCTCAACCGCAAGAGATTCAACACCATCTCCACAGTGCGGTGGGTTGGCTATTAAGGAGCACGGGATTGCTTCTTTTACCAGGGTCATCAGGCCTCTAGCACCATCCAGGTTTGGAGTGGTGAAGGCATGATATCCTGAGAAGCACACAGATCCCATAGTTAGTGTCTCCTGGAGCATGACGACGTCAATGCTTCTTGCTCGCTCTATTGACTGGAGAAAGGAGTTTTTGCTTTTATAGCTGCAGATATTCCACTCCAGAATGCTTAGATTGTGTGCCATGATGGTTACTCAGAGTCACGCTTCAGCTTCAGATGCCCCAGTGCTGGTGGCATCTGATAAATATAGATCCTCGTTGATTGAGGATTGTACAACGTCCTCTAAGTGAGACACCGGTTAAGGGTCTACCGAGAGGTGTAGACCCTTGGTTGGAAGTGCCACCTCGGGTCAAGGGACCAGACTTTGGCTGCACAGACTCGGCCTGCAGTGGGGGCTTCTGCTGCACAGTTTCAGACTGTCCTGACAGACTAGCTGGGGTTTCACGTGATGCTTCTCCCGAAGCTAGCCTGCCATCCGAGGATTTAGGGAGGGCAGTGCTGCTCGTTTTCGGGTTGGAGGCTTCTAGCTTCCTTCCCTTCAGAGCTGCAACAGTTTGGGTCATAGCCGTCATGGCGACCTGCACTGCTTTCTCCGCCTCCTCACTGGTCCTCCCCAAGGCTGTTGCTACTGCAGAAACTACAGCACTCAACAGGAGAGTCATATCTTTCTCGTCAAAGGAAAGATTATCCTCTATTGGGGGGACCTTTGCTGTGGTCTTTGAACCTTTTTCCCTTTGGTTCTTTTTTGTGGTTTTGCCACTAGCAAGCTTGGGGAATTCCTCTCTGTTAGAGGTATCCAGTTTTGGCTGTGGGGGCGACTCCTTCCTCTTAGGAGGTCGGGTAGTCTTTTCTCTTTTATTTTGACCCCAGACATAGGTGCTTGGGGGTGCAGGGACAAAGTCAGGACGCTTTTTGGCTTGCTCCTGCTTTTAATGACTGCCTGTTTCCTGACAGAGCAAGCCAGGCTCCAGGCATGATGTTTCTTGGCACAATTTGGACACTTGGCTGTTGTGTCCTTCTGGCCATCTTTGTGTGCCTTTATACACACTTCTGTTTCGTGTGCCTTGCTGCATACACCACCTCTGGCTTTGGCCTTGCAGTTGGCCTGGTGATGGCACGTGAAGCACCTCAAGGGCTCTAGCACATATGTCCTGAGCTTGTATGAGACCCAGTTACCCAGATCAAGGGTGGTGATTGGGGCTCCCTTGAGGATAACCAGGACTTGCCTGGTTGGAGACTTCCCTTTGGTCATGCGGGAAGCCTCCACCACTTGTGGGAGAGACGTGATCACCTCTATGTCGAGCCCTAGTGGAAAACCAAGTAGCACCATCTTGGTCTTTTTCTCTTGGGAGGTTAGTGGTGAGATACTCACTTTTCTTCCGTCTTTTCGCACCTTGATTTCCTGCAGGAAGTTCAGGGTGGCTTTGTCTTTGGGGACAATAATCATGCCCTCATCTTTACAGATTCGAATTGAAAGTCTGACGTTCCTTTCCTTCTCCAATGCCCTAACCAGTTGGTAGGCATTATCGAAGTCTTCATTTTTTTTGGTACCTTAAACCGCGTTAATCGACTTGGGGTGTGTTCTGACTCTTCAGAGTCTGTTTCCACCTTTCGTCGCAGGGGTTTAAGGCCTTTAGAAGTGGGGGCAGCTGGTTTGGCTGGTTCAGCTTGAGCCCCTTCTTGACTGTGGGAATTCTGAGGAGAGTTCAGGTTTCTCTGTCTGGTGTGCATGGACAGACTTTGTGATTGATATTTCTGTCTTGACCTTGCTTAGACACATTCGGCCTGGATTTTTTCTTTCGCCCTGGATTTTGTTTTTCTTTCGCCCCCCTGCAGTCTTGAAAGGCTCCAGGGTGACTGACATGGTCTGATTCATTTTGTGGTCATGGAGAGAGGATAGGTCAGATTGGTCCCCTTTTGGGGACTATCCTTATACCTGCTCTCAGGGTGAGGTCTTATGAAGGGCCTCAAAAAAGCTCTGTTTCATACACTCAACCCTTCAGCACCACAGGACAGGAGATCCCCCTGGGTGGGCTGAACTCGGAGTTTTGGTGTGGTAAACGCTCTGCACCCCAATCCTGCTACAAGGGAAGTATGATCACGTCACCGCAGCCCAGGTGAATCTTGGAAATCGGCGTTTCCCGCAGGCCCAGGCTGCACCAGGAAGTCAGAAAGAGAGGGCAAGGGTCAGGCACCGAAAAGTCGCCCTAGGTGCGTGGCCACAAACTATGTCCAGGACCAGAGGGTCCAGTCTAGGTTTGCAACCTCGCTCTCCAAGGGAGCGGTAATGGGGCACTTACTACAAGAGAAGGCCTGGCCAATTGTCGCGGCGAACCATGATAATTTAACGGAGCTCTCTGTGTAGTTTGTTGTCAAAGAGTATCAGTCAAGCTCAAAGTCTAGTGGCTTTTGGTCAGGAGGATCACGCCAAGTGGGTAACAATAATGTCTCGACAATTGGGTGATCTCGCTCTATACACCACAGGGGAGAGGACCTGTGTTGCAACAGGTATTGCTATGACAATACCTGTGTGTTAAGCAATGTGTCTCCAAAGGTCTCCTTACCATGTATGTTAGAGCATACGCAATGTAAGGAGACGCGGGGGAGGAGGAGCCAGTCACTCCATCGACCAATCAGCCCCCAGGCTCGCTAGACACACAGGTGTGTGTCTACCGATACTCGGCGCGAAGGGTCGACGAGGACGAATTAATTCACAAACTTGCTATGGGAGCTAGATTTCGGCAGATCGAGTGTGCGGATGGAGCTTACCAAGGTAGCAACGTCCGCACAACGAGCCGAAGGAATCTAGAAAACGAGCGAGATGGAATTGAAGTACGGAAAAAAGAAAATAAAAGATAACTCCTCTCCACTGCATGTCCTCTCTTGGTGGTTCTGCAAATCATGCAGGGGAATGGAGTTCTGTGGCCGAAGGGCGCCTGGGGCCTGCACAGTAGATGTGGTACTGTTGGACAGGCATCAGGTGCTCAGGCACGCATAAAAAAAAAAAAAAAAAAAAAAAAAAATTGTGTTCCACATATAACTCTTATTATGCAACAAGGCATAACCCTTAATCACTTAAATTAATCCATGTATGACAATACATGAATTCTGACTCCTGGCATATGTACATATACATATATATTTATTAAACTTAATATTGCGAAAACGACCACGGGACCTTGCAGGTATGAGCAAACTAAAATTTGAAACCCATCAAAAGGGGTGAAGCCCCCTAACTTTAACCCTCAATCTTCCTTAATATCTATCTTTCCCTTCCCCGCGCTATCTTAGTTTTCTTCCAGACTCACTCTGCAGTCTATCTTTAGCTTTAGCCTAGACTAGCCTAGCCTAGAGTTCAGCACTCACGATCCTCCACCTAAGCAAGACACAGCAAGCAGCAACAAGGCCTACCCAGGCCTTAGCCGTCGGGGGAGCCGCCCCGGCTCTCCTCGTCGATCTCCAGCACACCAGCCATACCTGTGGGCACTTGCAGCCCACACCGAAAAACTCCTCAAAGAGATGATTAACACCATTCTATGGCGGATGCAGATCCATTGCCATAAGAGTACAGAGAGCTTTACATGCCTTGGCAGTGCAGTTCATGTTTCTGGGCTGTCAGACCAGGAAGTCAGTAGACGGATTGGTCTTGCAGGAGCCATGGAAGTCAACAAGAGTATTTGGAGGTGTCTGTACCTATGCAGAAGGACTAAGTTACGTGTCTTTAAGGCCTTGATACTGACAGTTTTCCTCTGTGGAAGCAAAACCTAGACGATATTTAGTGCCTTGGAATCACGTCCTGATGCCTTTTGTAACAAGTGCCTACACCGGATCATGGGGTACAGTTGGCAGGACCATGTGTCCAATCGACATCATGAAACTGGGATAGAACCTGTTACTTGCATAATCTGTGACCGCCAACTCAGGCTAAACGGGCACCTAGCTCGTTTCCCTGTGGATGACCCTGCCCATCAGGTTGCCTCTTTACAAGACAATCCTGTGCGGAGGCCTATGAGAAGACCTAGGAAGTTGTGGCATGGGCAGCTTGACCAGACCTGTCGTGAAAAACTAGGGATGGGCCGAGGGCCTCCCTAGCGACTCGCCATAAGGGACCTCTGTGGCTGAAAGCGAAGGGTGCTAAAGCTAAAAGTGTGTAAAGAAGAGGGGGTGAAGGAAGAGTGGGGATAGGAGAAGGATAAGGAGGAGGAAAAGAATTTTAGGAGGAGCCGGAGCTTCACCCAGCCTGCGGGGTAAGCTTGAGGTAATAGTTGGAGTGGGTTTGTTGAAAGGGGAAAAGGGTTGAGGGGCCCAGCGCCATCTGCAGACTCGTGTGTTCGCCGCGCGGTCACACCCCCGCGGGTCCGTGTGACGAGATACGGCGCGGGGTGAGGACCACGGGGCGTAGAGCCTCGCTATGGCGAACACGGAGCCTCTCGGCTAACTGAGGGGGAGGGGAAAGAAGTTGGCAGGTTTTTGGCGCCATCTGTGGTATACTCGAAGCCCTCTTGACCGTGGCTCCAGAGCTGTCCCTCGGCTAACCATCTCCGCTGAAGCAGGATGAAGCTCGAGTGAGGCCACACAGAGGCTGGCCCCTCCCGCCCGGGTCGAGAGGAGATTTCTCTCCATCGGCCGCAGGTCTTCCGGAGGGGCGCGGTTCGGGCGGCCTCACCACAATTTGGTTAACTCCACTCGACGTGACGCTTCTTTCCCTTACGCTAAAGGGTTTATGGTCCTGGCACGAGTACTAGCAGCAAGGGCCACGTGTCGGAAACCGAAACCAGTGGGATGTCAGGGTAAGGATAAGGATGAGGGTCAACGCTATGGCAAGGATATGGTATGAGTGAGGGTGAGGGGTAAGGTGGCAGTCAAAGCGTCAGGAGACGAGGTGAAGGTATGTAAAAATGGGGATAAGAGAGGGCAGTAACTGGGGGAGATTACTTTATTAAGGAGATTAAAAGGTACCGGACCACAAAAACCAAAACAAAACAACAAATGAACAAGCAGAAAGAGAACACAAAAACAACTGAACAAAACGAGTGGATAGGGGAAGGGGAAATTTGAAAGGAATGAGTAGAAGGTGGCTTCAAAGCGATGCGGCAAAACCCGAAACACTGCATCATTCCGTGTCCCATGCCAAGGAAAGAGATCATGGCCTAAACCTGATCTCCAGCCGGAACGAAGGATGGAGGGTGAGTCCATCCAGCCAGTGGTGAGTCAAGCGCGGAGTTTGTTGGTCTGTCTACAGGCCAACCTATCCCACTCTATGTTAAAGAGGAAGCGGGAGGCTTCCTCGTGGAGTTCAGACGTGCAATAGATCGATCACGACCCATTACAAGGAGCCGTCTGAGTGCTTCATTCAATCAGAACAAGCTGGAGTTTGTGTTTATTAGTGTTTGCTGTTAGTGAGAGTGAAGTGTTTGTGTGTGAAGGAGAGTTTTTGTTTTGTTTTGTTTAGATACAGCTCGTGCGTGGAATTGCGTGGCCAACACGGGGTACTCCACTGAGATGGAGGAACCCGCGCCGGCTCGGTCGGTCGTCAGTTAGTCACTCAAGGTACACCCATTCTACCTGGGTTTACCTTGCGTGGCGTAACCTGATCCCTGTAACTGCTCCGCGATCGATGCGCGATCGCCGGCTCCTCGAGGTCAGGCAGGGAGTCCTGTGAACAGGACACGGCGCGGAAGTTCTAGGAATCGGCGTACCAATTCCTGATGCTCCCGCGCTGTCCCAGGGGTCCCCTGGCGGGGAGCATGGCTCCAGCCAGGGGGTCCGAGAGCCTAAGCCCGGCCTCGAGAACGCTCTCGAAGTCGATGTCGGAGTCGCTACTGTCGTCGTCAAGAATGGTGTCATCCAATCTACGACGACGAGCTTGAGGGATAGGAGGATCCTTTTTGTCTTTCTTGGAGTGCATGGATGGTGGTGTGGTTTGTTTGCGTTTGTGATCAGTGGTATTTGTAGAATTGCGTGTCTGTGCTGTTTCTTTTTATCTTCGTTGTGGCTGAGGTTGCAAAACGAGGTGTTGGTGATGTGAGGAAGAATGAGGCTCTGGGTGAGTGTCTGTCACCTCATTTCCTGTGGTTTTTGTGCTTGTTGTGGCGTACTCAGGGATGTATAGGTTTTCATCTTCAAAGATTTCCTCAGGGACAACAATGCTGTTTCTTTGGAGCATAATAGGGACAATGTCTGCGTTGTATTTGGCTCAGCTCGTTTTGCCTTTAGTATTCCCTTCCGTTTAGGGCAGGATCCACTAACTGCAACATGCGATCCCTTGCAGTTGCAGCATTTGATGGTTTCAGTGCACCTGGCGAAGAAATGACCGTCGCCGGCGCACCAAGAGCATCTCTGGGGGTGTGTGCATTGGTGTTTTTTGTGGTGAAAGCGGTAGCAGTTTAAGCATTGGTCGATGTGAATGAAGCATTCGGGTTCCAAGTTGTAGGTGGGGACCGATGTATTGAACATCATGAGTCCCCGTGAGAGAAGTTTCTGGGCTTCCTCGGGGGATGAGACGCGAATCTTGACGATTCGCGACTCGGGCGGCTTGTAAACGTCGAGAACATTGACACCGTTCTTGACGGAAACCTCCTGGCAGATGGACTCGCACGATCGTGGGGGCATCGTCTTGTCGATCTTTTTCGCCACGATCGTACACTTAGCCTTCATCTCGGGGGAGGGAAGAGGTGAGAAGCCATGGTCTTTGAGCTTTCTTTGGCCGTCGGCCGAAAGAAATGGGGTCAGGTGTTCGGGTTTGGCAACTGTCACCTTGAAGCTATTGTGGACCTTAAAGAGGTGTGTGACTGCCACCTCCATGATAATGAAGATGTTCTGGAGAGCCTCCTCACAAGAGATAGGCTCCCCAGTGTACGCTAATTTGATGACGTGACCCATGAGTTACGTCATAGTGAGGGTGATAAATGATGGGTAGAGGAGGCTAGCAGAGCTAATTAACTGGACGATGAAAGGGTGGAAGTGGTATCAAAAAAGGTGAGGCACACAGGGTAGCCAACAGTCTCTATGTGGGAAGGCCGGTCGGGGTCGGAACCCTGCCGAACGGGCGTGAGCCCTTATATGTTCGGCCGAACACTTCGCAGTGAAATTATTGGCTGCCACTGTACTTCGTGCTTTTAATTACTTGCACATCAAGGCTTGTAATTAAAAGCACTAGCCCAAAGCAGGTATTGCGTAACTGCACCCAAAGCAGTTACACCAAGAGCCAATCGTCTTGTCTGTCGTGGGGGTGTCAATCTCTTTATCATCCATGATGACAACGACAGAAAAACCTTGGACCTAGAAGATCTAGGTATGCCCTGCGAAGGGTAGATGTGGCCTAGGTCTATATAAGTACAGGTCTTCTCACTTCGGAGTTCTGCGCAGCTTTGGGTGATAAGGCCTATGACGTCACAAGGAGGAAGCTGAAAGCAGGGGGGGCGGGGAGAATCGTTGCATGGTAGAGTGGGAGGGAGATAATAGAAAACGGTAGTAAATGAGCAGATACTTAAGTTATTTTAGATGTTGGAACATTGAACGATTTATATACTGGACAGATTTTACAGGCGATGATTATCAGCTATTGTTTGTAGGTCTATATAACATATTTTCCGTGACTTTAGTTTTGTAATTCTCATGTTGCAGCTTAGATATGGCATAATAAAGTAAAATAAACAAAGAACACATGGCATATGTAAACAACAAATGTTTTTGACTAAATTATAAAACAAATACAACAAAAACAATAATAATGATGATAATAATAATAGTAATAATAATAATGACAATAAATAAACATATGCATACATATACATATATAAGCTGCAACCAACGACTAGGCATTGTGGCTTTGCGCGCGCCAGTCAGTCAAACGAACGAAAACGGAGAGAGGAGATCCTTACGGCTGATTCACATCCAAGAAAGATTACACGATTAGCGTCGATCCCCCACGCACTTCCTCCTAGTGACGTCATGCACGAGACGGACGAATTTGAGTCGCTTAGTGATGAGACCTGTACTTAAATAGACCTTGGACATATAGACATACACATATATATATGTATATATATATATATATATATATATATATATATATATATATATATATATATATATGTATATATACATATATATATATAAACTATATTTATTTAAATGTATATATATACATATACATATACATATATACACATATGTATATATGTAAATGTATATATATATATATATACATATACATATACATATACACTCGTAATGATTTCTGCGTTTGATTTTCCATTCGGGAATCGTAATCTCAGAAGGAAAAGGAGGGCCAGGGCTGTGATGAACATCTTTATTAAGTAACGTTTCGAAGAGTTATCTCTCCATCATCTGACTAAAAACAGAGAATGCAAGAACAAATTAGGTAAGATAAAAGAGAACAGTGGTAAAAAATAGTTTATAACAGAGTAAGCAAATCAAAAGGTAACAAGTGAACAAAAAGAAACAGTCAAAAACATAGTGGAAAAATGTAAAACTTGGGTGAGGGTGAGACATATCAAAGACAAGTGAGGAAGTGCTAGTTACGGTGGTTGAATTACACTGTAAACAACTGAATGGCTGTACTATTGTTCAGGTCAGGTTTCATCTTGTGGATATACAGGGATTCTGAGATGAGAAGGTCAAGTTTGTTAGCTGTTGTGGACAGAATTTTAAAATCACTGTGAGTGAACGGGTGATCTTGTGAGTGTGAATGCTGACGAACAGCAGAGAAAGGAGGTCTGCTCAGAGGTAGGCTCGTCCTGATAGATTTGCCCATATGTTCGAGTGTTCTATGTTTGAGCCATCGAGTGGATGACCTAATGTACCTAGCGTTACATCTAGGACAATTGAAAATATATACTATATTCGATCATAGTTCTGAAGGCAGAGGCATTCTTTTTCTAAACAACGAGTTGATACTATAGTGGTTGACAAGGACAATATTGAAACTGATCTGAGGGAATGAATGTTTAAGTATTTCACGTAATTGTTTTCGAATGGTAAAACTTATATCACCAAGATACGGTAATTTTATGAACTTTGTTTCTTTGTAAGCGGTGAGGATTTTTGTGGGTGGGCTTAGTTTATTATCCAAGAATGATCTTAGGGTCTTGTAAAAAATGTTATCAGGAAAACCATTGCTATTGAAATAATTGACTAAGAATTTGATTTCGTCATCAAATTGGATCCAGGTAGTGCAAATTTTAAATGCTCTATTAATTAGAGTGGTTATATTGTTAATTTTATACTTCAAAGGTGTGAAACTTAAATAATTCATTCCCAAACCGGTGAAAGTAGGTTTTCTATAAACCGAAGTAGAGAGACGTCCGTTTTCTTTGGAAATCAATGCGTCAAGAAAGGAAAGTTTGTTTTCTTTTTCTGTTTCGCACGTAAACTTAATGTTTGGATGTTGTTCATTAAAATATGACAGAAACTGTTCAATGTGTGACTGTTGTTTGAAAAGAAGAAACGTGTCATTTTACAAAAGATACGTGGATGACACGTTTCCAGACCGTGTCATTTGCAAGTACAAAGGACCATAACGAGGTTTGCCTCGCTTTTGTGTGGCACTCATCTACCCACTCGTTCCATCCAGGTACCTCGTTATATCTGAGTGACTGGTGAGAGCTGTGCCCCGAGTCAAGCAGCGCCTTCACAATATCTTTGTAAAGAGTCCGCATGTCTCTCATGTGTGAGGTGTTACGACAAGCTCGATCGTTGCATGTTAGCATGTTAGTGGGTAGATTGTGATATATTTTAGCATGCGTTCTATGTTCACATAATACTGATTATTATTCTTGACTGTATACTTAATCCGAGCATCAAACTAATGCAGAAAGTGACACCATTGCATTACCCAGCGCAAAACACAGAGATCTGTGGTCCGACCCAATAACACTGTGATTGATGTGAACATTTTTTAATCTGGCCATGAGCGAGCTGGGGCACCCGACGTGGTTAAGCCACCTCGTGTGACCCGTTGCGTCGCTTACCCACGTGAACGAGTCCTCCTCCAACACTTCCATATCGCCGATCACGATCAATTCGGAGCCAACCAAGACTCTGGGTGGGCATTGTCACCAGTTACAACAACAGAGTTATTGTGGTAATCCTGTATTTAAATTAAACAATAAACTTTAGCTAAGTACTCAATGAACTCCACTATATTTTCCCCATTATCATATGGCAGATATCAATGCACTATGTGACAATCATTACCCATATTTTTAATGTCGATACAAATGAGTCTCTCGTCTGCCGTGTCAACTCTAATTATAGATGGAGATAAACTTCTGTACAAGAAAGCCACTCCGTACGGCCCTCCGTCAAGCAACCGCATAGAATAAATCAACGGGAGACGTTCCATAGTAAATAAAATCGTCATCAATGTTACCTAAAAAAACTCAAATCCTGCTCAGGTAACCAGTGCTCTTGCAAACAAATTACATCATAGTGCGCACAAAGTTGGCGAACACAAAGCACGTTTGCTTTCACCGATCTACAATTATGGCTTGCGATGCGCATCAATCAAACCATCTCTTTTCTGGTTTGTAAATGTCAGCAACCTTATCCTTGGGCATGCCTTTTATGACGACCTTGAAGGAGCGATACTCGGGAAATCGTTGCGTCTGAGCCTCACAAGCGATGTCCGTCTCCGCACCCACCATCTCCTGCAGGTGAGCCTTCAGGACCTCCTCACCTATGTCAGAAGACAGCCGGCTCACGAAGAGGCGCACATCCCATACTTGCTGAGCTGCCGACAAACGACTCGTGCTGGCTCTCGTGCCGATCATTACCCGTTGTCGTTGTAGCTGCCTTGTCCCTGGTTCTCCTGCACTGGTCTCCCTCATCCTGTGTCGTTGAATCCTTCGGGTTTGGTGACGCTGATACTGCTGTTCACTTTCATTGGTTGACTCCGAGTTGTGCATCTCCTCCGCTTGTGTAGACGGATGGCTACTCTCCTCACGGCGGTTGTCAGTTTCTTGTCCCGTCTGCTGGACCGATGATCCGCGGCGTCGTTCAAGAGGCATCTTACATTCACTCCAACACCGCTGTCGCGTCTCCCTCCCCGCAGGCTGCCTCTGGCCACTTTCTACCGCAATGTTGCACTCGTATGTTTCAGGTTGCTATTCATCCCGGCTAGTTTGCTCCCCTTGCCTGTGCTCATTTGGTTGTGCTGACTTAAGTTTCTCCAACATTTTCTCCATTACGTCTACCTTGGAGAATAGGCGACGTAGTTGTGCTGAAGCATTCTTGGATAATAAACTATGTCCACTCACAAAAATCCTTACCGCTCCCAAAGAAACTTTCATAAGATTACAGTGTCGGTGATAAGTTTTACCATTCGCAAACAATTATGTGAAATACTTAAACATTCATCCCCACAGATCAACCTCAACATTGACCTTGTCAGCCATTATAATGTCAACTCGGTTTAGAAAAAGAATGCCTCTGCCTTCAGAACTATGTTGGAATATAGTATATATTTTCATACAATACTCGAACATATGGGTAAGTCTATCAGGACGAGCCTACCTCTGAGCAGACCTTTCTCTGCTGCTCGTCAGCATTCACACTCAGAAGACCACCCGTTCACTCACAATGATTTTAAAATTCTGTCTCTCATGTGTGAGGTGTTACGACAAGCTCGATCGTTGCATGTTAGCATGTTAGTGGGTAGATTGTGATATATTTTAGCATGCGTTCTATGTTCACATAATACTGATTATTATTCTTGACTGTATACTTAATCCGAGCATCAAACTAATGCAGAAAGTGACACCATTGCATTACCCAGCGCAAAACACAGAGATCTGTGGTCCGACCCAATAACACTGTGATTGATGTGAACATTTTTTAATCTGGCCATGAGCGAGCTGGGGCACCCGACGTGGTTAAGCCACCTCGTGTGACCCGTTGCGTCGCTTACCCACGTGAACGAGTCCTCCTCCAACACTTCCATATCGCCGATCACGATCAATTCGGAGGCAACCAAGACTCTGGGTGGGCATTGTCACCAGTTACAACAACAGAGTTATTGTGGTAATCCTGTATTTAAATTAAACAATAAACTTTAGCTAAGTACTCAATGAACTCCACTATATTTTCCCCATTATCATATGGCAGATATCAATGCACTATGTGACAATCATTACCCATATTTTTAATGTCGATACAAATGAGTCTCTCGTCTGCCGTGTCAACTCTAATTATAGATGGAGATAAACTTCTGTACAAGAAAGCCACTCCGTACGGCCCTCCGTCAAGCAACCGCATAGAATAAATCAACGGGAGACGTTCCATAGTAAATAAAATCGTCATCAATGTTACCTAAAAAAACTCAAATCCTGCTCAGGTAACCAGTGCTCTTGCAAACAAATTACATCATAGTGCGCACAAAGTTGGCGAACACAAAGCACGTTTGCTTTCACCGATCTACAATTATGGCTTGCGATGCGCATCAATCAAACCATCTCTTTTCTGGTTTGTAAATGTCAGCAACCTTATCCTTGGGCATGCCTTTTATGACGACCTTGAAGGAGCGATACTCGGGAAATCGTTGCGTCTGAGCCTCACAAGCGATGTCCGTCTCCGCACCCACCATCTCCTGCAGGTGAGCCTTCAGGACCTCCTCACCTATGTCAGAAGACAGCCGGCTCACGAAGAGGCGCACATCCCATACTTGCTGAGCTGCCGACAAACGACTCGTGCTGGCTCTCGTGCCGATCATTACCCGTTGTCGTTGTAGCTGCCTTGTCCCTGGTTCTCCTGCTCTGGTCTCCCTCATCCTGTGTCGTTGAATCCTTCGGGTTTGGTGACGCTGATACTGCTGTTCACTTTCATTGGTTGACTCCGAGTTGTGCATCTCCTCCGCTTGTGTAGACGGATGGCTACTCTCCTCACGGCGGTTGTCAGTTTCTTGTCCCGTCTGCTGGACCGATGATCCGCGGCGTCGTTCAAGAGGCATCTTACATTCACTCCAACACCGCTGTCGCGTCTCCCTCCCCGCAGGCTGCCTCTGGCCACTTTCTACCGCAATGTTGCACACGTATGTTTCAGGTTGCTATTCATCCCGGCTAGTTTGCTCCCCTTGCCTGTGCTCATTTGGTTGTGCTGACTTAAGTTTCTCCAACATTTTCTCCATTACGTCTACCTTGGAGAATAGGCGACGTAGTTGTGCTGAAGCATTCTTGGATAATAAACTATGTCCACTCACAAAAATCCTTACCGCTCCCAAAGAAACTTTCATAAGATTACAGTGTCGGTGATAAGTTTTACCATTCGCAAACAATTATGTGAAATACTTAAACATTCATCCCCACAGATCAACCTCAACATTGACCTTGTCAGCCATTATAATGTCAACTCGGTTTAGAAAAAGAATGCCTCTGCCTTCAGAACTATGTTGGAATATAGTATATATTTTCATACAATACTCGAACATATGGGTAAGTCTATCAGGACGAGCCTACCTCTGAGCAGACCTTTCTCTGCTGCTCGTCAGCATTCACACTCAGAAGACCACCCGTTCACTCACAATGATTTTAAAATTCTGTCTACAACATCTAACAAACTTGACCTTCTCATCTCAGAATCCCTGTATATCCACAAGATGAAACCTCATCTAAACAATAGCACAGCCATTCAGTTGTTTACGGTGTAGTTCAACCATCGTAACTAGCACTTCTCCGCCTGTCTTTGGTGCCTCACCCTCACCCAGGTTTAACATTTTTCACTATGTTTCTGACTTTATTTTTTGTTCACTTGTTACCATTTGATTTGTTACTTTTGTTATGAACTATTTTTGTCACTGTTATTTTTATTTTATCTAATATATATAAATATATAATATATATATATATTATAATATATATACATATATATATATATATATATATATATATATATATATATGCACACACACACATGTGTGTGTGTGTGTGTGTGTGTGTGTGTGTGTGTGTGTGTGTGTGTGTGTGTGTGTGTGGTGTGTGTGTGTGTGTTACATTAAAACACACACACACACACACACACACACACACACACACACACACACACACACACACACACATATATATATATATATATATATAATATATATATGTATATATATATGTATGTATATGTATCTATATATATATATTCATATATATATACATACTTACAAACAAACATGCATACATGTGTGCAAGTGTAGGTGTGTGCAAGTGTAAGTGTGTGTGTAAGTATGAGTGCTTGTAAGTGTGTGTGTATAAGTGTAGGTGTGTGTATAATTGTGTGTGTGCGACAGCTCTGACCCAGCACCAAATTCTATGCAACAATATCCATAATAACTACACAATACACTGGGGGACTGTGATTAAGATGGCATTTTTTGGTGTGGTCCAGGTTGACAATATTTGCTAGAGAAAATGCTTTTCTCAACCATCTTGCAAAGAAAAAGTACAAAATTAAGAAAAAAAAACAATAATAATAATATAAT
>NC_091549.1:29661418-29663918 GCF_042767895.1 Penaeus vannamei
TCACAGCACCTTGTTTGTACAGCAACTCATACTGATAATGAGAGATCGTGAGCATATCGGGAGAGCCTAGGGGACTTCGTCTTGCGCTTAAAAACATATGTCAGCGGCCTGTGGTCCGTATAGATCTTAAAGCGACGGCCATAAACATATGGGTCAAATACCCGGACACCCTCTACAACAGCCAGAGCTTCCAAATCAATGGCAGGGTACCTTGATTCTGCATTCCTGAGCTTGCGGGAGAAGTACCCAATGGCGTGAGGTACTCCCACATCATCACGCTGAAATAATGCAGCACCAATGGCAATCTGGCTAGCGTCAGTATGAATTTCAAATTCGCGGGTGAAATCTGGCTGACGTAAAATAGGCGCAGTGATTAGTTTTTGTTTTAAACTCTTAAAAGCTGCTTCTTGTTCTTGTCCCCAAGCAAAAGGTGCATCCTTCTTTAGGAGACGAGTTAAAGGAGCTGCTAATGTAGCATATCCATCGATGTGCTTTCTGAAAAAGCCTGTTGCACCAAGGAAGCGTCGTACACCTCTGACATTCTTAGGAGCATTCATTTCTGCAATACATGTCACCTTCGATGGATCAGGGGCAACCCCTTCTCCAGAAACTTCAAAGCCTAGAAAACGGATCTTATCTTTCACAAAATTACATTTAGAAAGGTTCAGCTTGAGACCAGCCTTACAGAGAAGACTAAGGGTCTCATCAAGATGTTGGAGGTGGAGATCAAATGAAGCGCTATATATTACAATGTCATCAAGGTAGGCAAGAGTATGTCTACCCAGAACGGGTGATAAAATGACATTCATCGTGCGCTGAAACGTTGATGGTGCCGTCGCAAGTCCGAAGGGCAAGCGCTTAAACTGGAAAAGACGATGACCGTCACTGAAAGCTGTCTTAGGCCGGTCTTCTGGCTTTACTTCCACACTCCAATAAGCAGCTCTAGCATCTAAACATGTAAATACAGACGTGCTATGAAGGTCGTCTATTAGCTCATCAATACGGGGAAGTGGATATGTGTCAGGCGTGGTAATAGAATTTAGGTTTCTGTAGTCTACACAGAACCTTACCGATCCATCTTTTTTCTTAACTAATACAACTGGAGAGAGCCACGGTGATGTGCTAGGCTCAATTACTCCAGCCTCTAGCATCTCGTCACATTCTGCTTTGATGACCTGGCGAGTGGCATGTGGAAGACGCCATTGCCGTGTACAAATTGGCCTAGTCTCAGAGGTTATTATGGTGTGCTGAACTCCAGGCACTGTACCAATACTCGTTTTATCCCCACTAAATAGTAGTGGATGTCGATGTAACACTTCTTTCAATTTGGAACGAGACTCACTAGGAAGATGAGTCAATAAACCATCTAAATCAGGAAGTTTATGTTTATCACCTATAGTTTCTGTTTGGCTATGTGTGGTTACTGCACAGGCGGGTGATGGAGAAAGGTCAACATCAGGGAAAATGGTGAAATGATCATCCTCATACCCAAAATCATAGAGGCCATAAGCACAATCAAATTCATCCTCTGAAAAGGATGGGTGCTCAATTTCTTCTGGATCGACCAGGGATTCCTCAACCTGTGAGATGCCCGACAACCCTGGGGATTCCTCGACCAGAAGAGGAGAACCAGCCTCACCACCATCACTGGTGCCAACTTCTCTTTCTGACACACCATAGACATTGCCTAGCTTCTTGCCATTCTTAAGAGTAAGTGGTCTTGTACTAAGATTAACGACCCAAACATCGCATTCTCTTTGTGGAGTGACTTTTGCAACACTATTTGGAACCATAAACATAGGACCACCTTGAGCTTCCAGCACCACTGTATCTCCTGTAACATCCCTAGAGACCTTGCATCTGACAAACTTAGCAGCTTTACCCGGAATCGATGTGGCTCTATGAACGTGAACGTGTCGGGAATCAAATGGAAGTGTGCGTGCCTGATCTTCTTGAGTGTGACACGTCTGGGTTGTGGACGTTTTCAGAATATCAGTTTCGTGTTGAAATGACATATCATCATCAGCTAAACACCTAACTGTGGGTTCCCCTTGGGAAGTGATAGACACCACATTCTTGTTCGCAATGTTCAGAGAGCCTGCTGTGGCTGTACACTTAGCGGCGGAAGCATCTAGCTCTGTGGTGAACACGTCTGGCACTGAAACAAGGCTTACATGTAGTGACTGTGTGTCTGTGAAGTGCACTGGCAAGTGACACTTGTTAATGATGAGGTAAGCTGAAGGAGGGCTGGCATGATGGACAAGTGTGAAATCGACACGTCTTAACAGGTTTGGGAGAAATGTTAAATTTGAGTTTTGCTTCGCATAAGGCTTCTTCTGGGACCCCTGAAACTCCAAATATGGTTTTACTTGACGGGTATTTCTTATATCCACGCATCCGTTGCAAAGCTGAAGGCTTTACAATGGAGACTTCTGACCCAGTATCAACAAATGCTAATACAGGGGAGCCACTCGCATTAATTGGGACGATTGGTCTCCCT
>NC_091549.1:29677922-29687922 GCF_042767895.1 Penaeus vannamei
TTATTTCTATTATTATCAAAAATAATCAAAATTCTTATTGTTATTATTACTATTGCTATCATTATCATTACCATCGTTATTATTACTATTACTATCATTATCATTATCATCGTTATTATTACTATTACTATCACTATCATTACTACCTCTTATCGAAGTTTTTTTTTATGTTATTATATTATTATTGGTATTATTTTCATTGTCATTACTATAAGTATTATCATTATCATTATTATTGGTCATCGTCATCATAACTGTTATCGGTATTATCATCATTATTATCATTATCACCATTATCATTATCATCATCATTATTATTATCATTATCATCAGCATCTTATGACTTCTTTTCCCGAAAGTGTGTCTTAGCTAACATAGTGGCATTGAATTTAAAACTTGCCATCTAACTTGGCCGTAGGGGTACTTATCATTACCTTTATTACTTCCGCCAAGGTACTTCAGAAAGGCGTGATTTTAATGCAATTCTTCAAGTGTGAATATTTTTATTGCATCAGCGACCCTATTACCTTTTTGCTTCTCGTTGTCATTATTATCACTATCATCCACATCATTATTGTTGCTCCTGTTAATATCATCGGCACCACCCTCATCATCGTGTATATAACTAGTACATGTGTACAGCCTCAAAACATTGCCTTTCATGTAGTCCGTCGTGATTGGAAATGCTGACGTCAATAATGTTGGTGGTAGAGTTGGGTATGTCACTCGTTGCATATCCACTTGTTTATCAATGTGGACGAACATGCTTTGTATAGTTGCATGTCAAAATGTGATAAAAAAGATACGCAATAACCTCGACTGGCCACTTGTAAGCTTTTGTTATAACACTAAGGAAGGATAAAAGCCTTCGCTGAGACTCTGTAGGTCACGAGTGTATTATACCCCACAGCACACTCATTCTTGATGTGGACGACTTTCTGTCTAAGGTGCAATTCCAGAGTGTTTGGATGACCTTGGTTTGTGAAGCAGACTAGCGGCCATGCAGAGATTGAAAACTTTTGTCCTACTACCGCCCAGAATGATCCTGGTAGCCTCATTTCAGATTAGTTCAATTCCGTCCCTTGGCTGTGATCAGCGTAACAGAAATATAGTCTACAATAAGGTGGATTGTAGGTACATATATAAATCTCTTTGCTTTGTTTCCGTTTCCTGTGTGTCGGCCAATAATTGCTCTATTAATAATCTTGCTGCACCTTCTTTCAGAGAGTGAGGCTCCGGTCGACCGATACCATGGGGTTTCGAAGACCTGATTCCACTCTAAGCTCATATAGACTTGTACTGGAGATCAAGTGTCTCAGAGCCATGGAATTTAATTCAACCACAGAGATCGTATGTCTTACTCAGTAGCATTCCTCAGACACGAGGTCCAAACAGCACTGGGTTCTCAATCTGCTGCATCTCCCAATGGAGAGAATTGTAAGGTCATATATACAGTTGATCTTGCATCCCTCTGAAAGGCGAATGATATGGATTCTAGTCATTAGATTGTTAATGCTGGACGAAGCACCCTACCCAGTGGTGTTCCTTTTTCAAGTGGTAGGTGCTGAGATAGATGGTCTTGAAACCTGACTGGTTGTTCTGTTCCTGAAAATGTCAAGGGCTTGCCTCTTTGGATCAGTGTCTCCTAAGTAGCAAGAGGGCTTGCTAATTCAGTAGCCTCCGCTATATCAATGAATAAAACCACAGATACAGTACTGCTAGTAGTGCTCAAGAGGGTGACTATGCTATAAGATATGTCCATACCCTTTGTGAACCCATTGCGGGGTCTCGGCGTTCACTACAACCAGTTAAGTACCATTCTCTCCTCTATTTTGGCCAGACGGTTGAGGAAAGAACAGGGTGATATCTCCCCAGGTCCTCTGGTTTTAAGATGTGGCTCTGTCAGCCCTCTTTCAACCTGAGGGAGAGTGAGAGTTTTCCAAAATATATTAAAGAGTTGCAAAATTGCAAGCTCACCTGCCAATCCTAGATTGGAAATGGTTGGTTTGGAAATCCTTTCATAGCCTGGGCTTACGCAAATATATTAAGATATATCCTTAGCTCCCTCAGACTCAACTGTTAGACTTGGCACTTATTCTTGCAGAAATCTCAGACTCTTGTCTGTTTCTGATTGTGAGTCACGGTGTGTCCACCTAGAGGAAGTGATTGGCATTCATTTGACACAGTATCACAGCTCTATAGGGAAGAAGTCTGGTGGCCGAAGGACTCAAGCCATACCAGTTATTTTTCCTGATAACTTCCATTAGGAGAGCTAAGGGTTTTTTCAGCCTTTGGAAATGCTTCCTGTGCATGTTTACTCTGTGACTGATCTCCTTTACCTTACCTTTACAATGCCACACATTTTTTGTGACTTCTGGACCATGTTCGAGATTTGGGAATGGTATGTGATGCTGCCTAGTATATGACATTAATTTATTTGGTCTTGAATGCATCCAGACCACTGATCTGTGGGGACTCATTGCATCTGAGACAGTGGGCCAAGGCATTCTGAGAGGTTTAGCAGTTGGCTTTATCCATGTTCCGTCTAGGCTTGGGCCTAAACGGAATCACCAAATCCATGTATTTCTTATTGATCATCTTTCTAAATCCATAGATTCAATTCTTGCCTGAAATAGTCATTCTTGGTGACTTTAAAGATGAGAATTCAGAATAGCTTGCCCATTTACACATGCTGGTCAGGAAACTGCTGTGGTATATCAGAAAGTAATGTGGTAGGCATGGCAAAGTTCTTTATAGATATACTTGTAAAAGACTGGATAAAGATGTTCAGCATCATGCATTTTCTATCATTCATTACTTTCGTAACTTTAAAGTGGTTTATAATTACTTATTCACAGTAATTAATCTTCTATTATTTTAATAACATTTGATTATCTTTAATTACCCTTATTCATGATACTATTTATTGATTGATATTAAGAGTTAATTATTGATCTTTTTATATTTGTATGATTTTCTAGGAGGCTCCAGGTCACAATTTTTATTTGTATGGTGATAAAAAAAGAAAGAAAATTAAGTCAAGATACGTATGTATTTTAAAAACTCAACAGTTGAAGTAGTTGTTACCTTGCCGCTCTCTCTCTCTCTCTCTGTCTTGTCTTGGCAGAACGAGGGGTATATATGCGGGTAATTCTCACCACTTCCAAGACGGCACGAACTCGTTTGGTGACTCGTTTGCATACTGTAATTGGTGGAGTCTTGAGTACTGTTACGGCACTGTGCTTGTTCCTGCGTAAACTACAATATATCCCACGGCAGAAGAGACGGAAAGCCTCAGTGTCAGCTCATCAAGCGGGACCTCGCGGAAGAAGCGGCGAGTCTTCCTCCAGAAGCCTATCCACGGGAGGCGGCCCATCAGTCATCGGGATGGTCTGGTGGCCCTCAGCACAGGTTCGCGGGTTTCCGAAGTTCGTCTGAGGCTGGACGTCTTGACAGTAACTTCACTGGCCAGATCCAGGCAGGGATGGGATACAGACAGACATGGAATAAAACTGCGGACACACAAGGCAGGCGTAACTCAAGACGAGTAAGCAAACTGAAAAGAAACGACAATTAGTAAGGCACATAGAGGAAATCTATATATTATTTCATAATTTGAGATCGAGTTATCATAGGATGCAACCGAGAAGAATCAAACCGAACAGGAGAATCAGACAGTACAGGAAAATCAGAATCCTGTGACAACAACGAAAATTCAGCATCACAAGAAAACAACTTGAACTGGTTCACATAAACCTTTCGTTCAGCAAATGGTGGGGACAAATCACGAATGATAAAAGTTACATGACGGGTCAACCGACTCACTCTACACGGACCCAACCACCTAGGGTGCAAAGCATAACTAACACCTTGAACTTGACCATGAGACCGTCGCATTACGAGAGTTCTGACATTGATTTTCTGTTCACGAACTTTCCGACTGTAGTATTAAGCATTTTCTTCTTGTGTTTTGCAAGAAGTTTTAGCTGCTACTTCTCGAGTCTTTAGAAGCCTGAGAAGATGATCAGTACTTTATCATCTTCATTCATGGTAAAACGGTTGGTGAGCCCAGTTGGATAAGAGCATGAATGACCCATAAACAGGAACAAAGGTTGATTATTAATTGACCTGTGAAAAGCTGTGTTTAGAGCATACCTCACTTGGGTTACATATTCATCCCATGACAAGGGGTATCATCACAGAGGGTAGCTATAGCATCTTTTACCCATCTATTGCTTCTTTCGACTAAGCCGTTCGCCTGAGGATAAAAAGGCGTTGTATAATGCATTCTAATACTTAATATGTCACAGACTTCAGAAAATAATTTGTTCTTGAATTCTGAACCACTGTATTTAACATTCTAGGAACTCCAAATAATGTGAAATAATGTTCCACAAAGGCATCAGCTATTGTCTGGGCACTTATTTGGAAGAGGAATTACTTGCAAATACCTGCTCATGTGGTCTATTATGGAGAGAAGATAACGGTTTACATTATAATGCCTGGTGCAAATGGGCGTATTGTCTGCTGTGACAATTCTGGGAAATGCACCTGGAATGGTTCCAGTTGTTGACTCTTCACCAGAAAACAAACTTTTATATTTAATCAAGATATCTTTCAAGTTCTTACATGATTTAGGATGCAAATGTTTGTTTTCCTTCTTCAATGAAGAAATCTGTAGGGTCTGAAGCAGAAATGGTCAAAGCTAAAAGTTCTGAAACTGGCTAGACTTCAGCCAAGCGTGTGCCCGTACGCAATTTCAGAGCAGTCATCAACTATCCATATGTCAAATTTCCCATCTTTATTCTTGACTATGCTTCTTAGAATCAGTATGGAGGTCATCAAACTAGAAATGAAAACGTCACTTACATTTTTCAAGATAGAAGAGTTTGATACGGAAGTTTGAATAAAACGTCCCGAATGTGGAGGGCATACTGTAGTCCTGTGCACGTGGGCATAAGATGGAGATTGGCGGTGTTCAAACAGCTGAAGAGATATAGTAGAAACAGGTTTAGACGAGTGAGTTGACACTCTGGATATGGCATGAGACATTATCAGTATATTTCATAGGTAATCTGATATCCTGCAGTATTAGATAAGATCTGTATGGTGAACGTTTATGTACCATTTTGAAATCAAATCTTCTCAGGAAGTCCATACCCAAAAGCACGTCACCGGGAAACTTTAGATAATCTGTTACCACAAATCTGTGCTTGCAACTCATACCTGCAATCTGAATGTCAATCTCAACTTCACCTCTTGTTTGCAATTTTGATCCAGAAACGTCTGTTAAGGATTTCACACAGGAGTGTATCCTACTTGATGTATTTTCCAGAGAAGTCCTTTTTACCAAAGAAACTGAAGAACCCATGTCGAGAAAGGCTTCTTTCCTAGACCAATCACAAAATAGCTGAATAAGTGGTCGTCCTGTAGGTGTATCAGAAATAGGATTTTTAGAATTAAATGGCAAACAGTTAGGTATATGGCATCTTTCAGAATAACTTTCAAAAGCCGAGTCATTAACTGGACCCGTTGCAACTGCAGACTTATGCATGTTAGTGGCATCCCAAGGTAAGGCCTGTGGCGTTTACTCTTCAGCATTATCCACGGCTACTGGATAATCTCTCAAACCTTGATAGACGTAACCTTGAATTTTAATATACAAATCTTGAGGAGATTGATGAGGAGCTAATAAAATTTCATTCAAGAAACTGAAAGTGCTTGTACCACGGAATTTCTTTCTTTCCAGATATTTAAAATTTTGCCAGGTAACTACGTTTGCAAAAAAAGAATTAATTACTAGCTCTGCAGCTCTTTTGCAATGTAACCTTGCTGCATTTATTAATGTTACATCATCTTTTACTCTAGTAACTAGCTTTATTTGTCAGTACTCGAGTACAATATTAGGCAAAGGTGATGGGAGGGGTGTTGAACTTTCAAATTCTTATGCGCGTTCGCAATTTCTAAGCAAGCACTGGTATTTTCGTTCTCCTTTTCTTATCACAACTTTTTCTCAAGTTCTTTACACTTGTTCATCACTTCTTCGTATTTATCATCACTCATGAATGATATAATTTCTATTGCGAGTTATTCTATGCATGATTAATATCGAGCAAACAACCTAAGAATCCACAAAACAAGTTTTCAACGAATGAAGTTAAATACTAGTACAGTTATATACCGAGATAATACGAAACAACGAAATACGAAAAAGGTATACGAATACCTCTACCATAAGAATTATCCAGATGTACAAAACAAGTTAACACTGCAACATGCAACAATGCAAAAATCCAAATCCAAGAGTATCAATGCAATTAGACGAGGGAGAGAACAGTGAGCACAAGAAGATACTAATAACACTTGACTTATATTACAAAATTCAAATAAATAGAAGTTCAGCATTAAAGTTAATATAATTGCAACCTGTAATAAAGCAATATATACAAGAGCTTACACTTGAAAGCATGTTAGCCAAAGCTATTTCAGCTTATAAGCTATTCAAATTAAGCAAACAAGAATTAAGAGTATTATAAGAATTAGAATATATTTTGTGAATTATATAAAGTAGACCATACAAAGAGCCAGAATAAACACCATACAAAAAGACCAAAATAAAGCAAAGTGCTTGTAACGTTTATCTTTCCGCTGCAAGACCAGTTCGTGGTATGTCAGAAAGCAATGTGGTAGGTGTGGCAAAGTTCTTAATAGATATACTTGTAAAAGACTGGATAAAGATGTTCAGCGTCATGCATTTTCCGTCATTCATTACTTTCGTAACTTTAAAGTGGTTTATAATTACTTATTCACAGTAATTAATCTTCTATTATTTTAATAACATTTGATTATCTTTAATTGCCCTTATTCTTGATGCTATTTATTTATTAATATTAAGAGTTAATTATTGATCTTTTTATATCCATATGATTTTCTAGGTCACAATTATTATTTGTATGGTGATAAAAATAATAATAATAATAATAAGTCAAGATACGTATGTATTTAAAAAATGATTTCCCCACATCCTTACAATAATTTTCGTGGGACAGGACAAGATTTGGACAACAGTTGAAGTAGTTGTCGCCTTGCCGCGCGCTCTCTCTCTCTGTCTTGTCTTGGCAGAACGAGGGGTATATATGCGAGTCATTCCCGCCTCTTCCAAGACGGTGCGAACTCGTTTGCAGACTGGTTTGCATACTGTAATTGGCGGTCTTGAGTACCGTTACGACACAGTGCTTGTTCCTGCGTTCATTACACTGCAGTCCATGCTGATTAGATTATATCTCTGATCTTTGTCTTACAACAAACTACTTCTTGTAGGGTACAACCAGCCTATCAAAACCTGGTAAATCTGATCATTGCTTAGGGCAGTGGTTCCCAAACTATCTTGCACTCCCTTTATGCGTCCATTGTGCCCTCCCCACCACTTTTATATTTATAGAAAATTACAAATTCTTTTTATATTGATATTTCAGAACTGTTTAGAACAACAAATATTTTTTGCTTGTAATAAAACGAATGAAATGTGCAAGAGGCATTTTACTAAGTAATTAACATTAGATTCCAAGGGAGTGGAACTAGAAATAATAATGACAAATGAATAAATAAAGAGATGGAAATTATCAATATCGGCTAAATGATTTGGGTGGGTGTTTCATGCACAGGGTCATGTGAAGTAATGGTGT
Organism: Penaeus vannamei; assembly: GCF_042767895.1. Classification (NCBI taxonomy): domain Eukaryota; kingdom Metazoa; phylum Arthropoda; class Malacostraca; order Decapoda; family Penaeidae; genus Penaeus; species Penaeus vannamei. Next base: position 29,685,608 of record NC_091549.1, read on the forward strand.
GGTAGTCTTAAGTAAATGTTAAGTGCTTGCATGCCTTTCGCTTACAGCTGCCACCACTGACTAGCCTAGTGTGAAAAGGGGAGCAGCTTTGAATAAGACTCCCCTGCCAGTTCATAGCCTCTCCCTCATCGAGACTTCTGCATTGCCTCCTCGTGGCCACCTATGGGAAACTGGGAATGTTGCGGTCCCAGGCTACACTGTAGGGGATCTCAGAGCAGCAGGAGGCCCCAGAGGTACTGAGTCATGGCCCACCGGCGTGTGGAAACGCCCTGGCTCTGTACCGACTCCTGTCCCTTAACCCCCTGGGGTAAATGGGAGGCTTAGGGAAGGTAGGCCCTGCCAGTCCTCCCCCCCCAGATAGAACCCTTCGGCAGAGCAGAATATAAATGCTGGGGAGAGGGGGATTGCCCCTCTTACCCAGCAAGTAAGGTGGGCTGTTGGTCCCGTGAGGAGGCCGTCTACTGGGGGTTCAGGTTGGGAATGTGAATTACTCGTCCTGCCTGCACTCTGGCAGCCACCATCCCAATGTGAGGCTTGTGGGGCAAAACCCTCAGGAACCCCACAGGCGTATGATAGTCCCCGACCTCGTCTCCACAGCCTGAACATAACCAGAAGGACCACGACAATGAGAAATATTGCAAGTTACAGGCTTACTAAAAGTTTGCGACTGAGGAGCATCACCAGAACTTGGATCTCTTGCACCAGGCATGTTGCCAATGAAGACACTACAGAACTTTATAGGAGCCCTTAACACATCAGCCCATTCGACATAATATGGACACCTGATAAAGCATCGAACTTGAGGGAATGAGTCAATACGTCCCAGGTAGTCTGCAACATTTACATATATGCAATTAGACACATCAACATCATTAAGAACTTCTTAAGACACTATTATGCATGAACATCCAGTATCCCTTAGGATTGTTGAGACCCACGATCCGTTGACGGTTCCAGAGGCATGATATTTACGTGGTGAACAATCATCAAAACAAAAATTTACCTTCTGATATGAAGTATTTCGCTTGAAGGCTAAAGGATTCTTTGGACAATGGGGTCTAATGTGACCATCTTCCCCACAACCATGACAAGTTATTTTAGATTTAGGTTGAATGTTTACATTATCAGGAACCACTGACCTAGCCTGAACAATCCTCTTACCTTTCTCCGAATCAATTTTGGACTTAGAGTAGGAGCCATGTGCAGAAGCCCAGTTATCTGCCAACCTGACAGCTTCTTCCAGAGTGGACACACTATACTCTTTAATGAACATACGGAGGAAACACAAGATTTTAGTTGATCAAGAATCATAAAAGATCTAATACTCTCATAAGTTTGGTTAACTCCACTGGCTTTTACCCAATTGTCAAACATTCGTCCTAATGTAATAGAAAATTATCCATAAGTTTCACTGTACTTGAATTCCTGAAATCTAGTCTGTAACCATCAGGAGTTTTACTAAATCCCTTTCAAAGACCTTTCTTTGATAATTCATGGTGATTGTTACAGAGCCCGACGCACCCTCCCAGAGACTAAGTTCCAAACGGGGAGGGAGACCCCCTCCCCCTCCAAAGGGGGGAGGAGGGTCCTCGCAGATAATAAATTCCAAGATGGGGGGGAGGGATGAGAGGGATAAATCGATTTCACGAAGCTCCATGAGGGAGGGGGGGATGCATAATCTCTATAACCTGCAAATGTCGAGATAAAATAAATAACAATTAAACATCAATAAAAAGTTTAATAATATGAAATACGATCATAAATTTATGTTCCGACAACAATAGAAAGACCGTATAATCAAAAAGACGAAACAAACTTTGTCCGACGGACAGCGAATGAAACACGCAATGCGTAAAAAGTCGATAACCGATAATTATAAATATATTTTTTATGTTATCATGCGATCCAAAATAACGAAAAAATAACATATACAATTGTCCCATCCCCCGCTTATTGCGTTAAAAAACAACGAAAACATAACACATACAATTCCACCCCCTCGTTTATTTCCACGATGTGAATTTATTTTAAAAATATTTAAAAAATAAACAACACATACCGTCAGTGTGGAGGGTACAAACGAGCTGCAGCGAGGAGGAACTGGTGGAGCCTTTTGTTCTCCGTCAGGTACATGATTTGAAAAATGGCCTTAGCCAAGTACCCGGTGAAGTGGTACTTCCTCTTGCCGATGCGGGGCACTTTTGATTTCGCCTCACTCCATTTGTGCTCGATCGTATGGGTGTGCGCTTTACTCTTGGGGTCAACAAAATTGTATAAATGGTTAAATGTTGATACCCCACAGTTAAATGTTGATA
>NC_091549.1:29732922-29762922 GCF_042767895.1 Penaeus vannamei
CTTGTTTTTATCCATCTGCAAATCTTCAAATCCTTTTTAAGGGGAAGACTCTGTGTGACTTGCACTTCGTCAGCCTAAACTACCCATTCAGCAATTGGGTAATTTATCGTATATAAACAGAGATAATAGATCAGGTAAGAAAGCCTTGTGATTATCATTTACAAGGAAAGCAACATGTGATTCATATTTTACCCTCTCCAAATAATGTTTTAGATTCATACATTAAACGAAAGCTCAAACATCTCCTTACAAACGCTATTTTTGTCAAACATTGATATGGAATTAAACGTTGTTTGGCTATAGTGAGTGTGCTAAAGTTACCAGTTACATTAGTTCCAATTGCTTTTATTAAGGGAAAGCACACGTAATTAAAACAATAATGTTCGCATTGGGTAAAACATTGTAATCTTTCCTAACTTTCAACATGGCTGATACAGTTGTCAGTGAAAATATTTGCGACATATCGTGTCAACAACAGGCTTCATTACAAACAGGAGCATTTCATGTACTGACAGAAGAAATGTAGTCCATACACCAAAGGGGTGTACCAGTTGAAAATGAAGGTAAATTGTACATATAACTATACACGGTATATGCACATACATTTATGTATACCCATTTATATCCATGTACATATATGTACCTGGACATACACCCATCTATAATTTAAGATGCATACGCACAAATGCGTGCACACACACACACACACACACGCACACACACACACACACACACACACACACACACACACACACACACACACACACACACACACACACACACACACACACACACACACACACACACACACACGCATACACACACACACATATGTACATATATAAATATATGCATGCGCGCGCATGCATACATTTATGTGTGCATACGGATAAGGATAAGTCAGATATACGCCTAGACTGCCTACAAGAGAGCGTCCTGTGCCGACTACTGCCGACTCGAACGTGTGTCAGCGGTTCTGACTCGACTGAGCTTAGTCTTATACTTTAATGCACATCAGTTCATACGCGCTCGTACTTGTGCATACATTCGCTCTGTTACAAGGAATCCAAGCTTTGCATTATAATGTGAACAAACTATAGGGTTGCAGCAGAGGGATGATGTAGGCAGATGGTGAGGGAGGAGAAAAAACAATCTGAAAATTAAGAATGGGTTGAGGATTTGCCAAAGCTTGAAATTACACCTTGTAAATTCATTATAGTTGTCGCTTTATGAGAACAATATAAAAACTTACTTGATTCTGTGATGTGCAGTCAGAAAAAAAACTGCCGTTGCCCTTTACACTGTGGTACAGTGAGGCAAGCCAGTTAGTATTTTAATCCTGGTAATGTAGGTTTTGCCATACGGTAATATTATTATGTATGTCCTGGAGTCATTAAAGTTTTTCTGTATGTAAAACAAAGTATAAATTAATATCGAGTAATAATAACACATGCGAGTCAAAAAAAAAAAAGAAAAAAAAAAAAACAATTGAGCAGCATAATCAAGAACTAAGAGTTGGCGCTGACCAAAGATGCATTTTCGTTGAATTTTATACTTCCTAAGGAAAAGAGATGTATGTTGAAGTTGACCATTGTTACTTAAAGTTTATTTCTATAAATATCTACATATATCTATGCCCAATTTTGGACATGACCAAAAATAAGGGCTGTATCGAAGAGTTAACTCTTTCCTAGTCTCCATTTTCTATGATTTCATGCCTATCCTTTCTGGGAAATGAGAGGCAAGTCGAATTCAGTTTTTATTCACTTTGTTTTGATATAGGAAGTATTTCGATTTTTTCACAATGCTTGTCTTAAAATCATGCTATTACATTTGAAAAATAAAAAAATTAGTATTCACCATTTCGTCATTTTCTGACTTAAAAGATGTCACTGTATGGCAAATAGGCGGTCATGTGTTTATTTCCATGTTTATTTCTATGCAACCCTCTCAGACGTATATTGAAGTTCAACTTTTAGCAGGAATGTCTTTATAATGATATATATTTGTTACATTTATTTCAATAATTTGCATACCCTCCCCCTGCCGCTACCCATTACGACGCGAACTCTAGGGCTGGATTTCTCCAGAAATTCATCTGCTAAACTGAAACAAAATACGACCAGGCTTTTTTTTTTTATCTTTTTATGATTACAGATGGTTTGATGCAAATAAACAATATCTGAAGCAATAATTAAATATTTTTCCTTGTTCAGTTAAATCAAACAAAAATTCCTTATACCATATTGGCATAAACTGATAAAATGTGGCTGACCGAATGTCATCACAGCGGAAATTTCATTCGATGTCACTTAAGCTGGGTCTACTAGCTGGGCATCACCAAAGGCAGAGACACAGTCCCACAGAGTGACTGGAAATGTTCAGCCCTGCAACACACTCACTGTGAATAGTTGAATACTTATTAGATAGATCAAGTTTATAGGTTCAGTGTCGCATTTTCTTGTTACACATCTGGCACATTGTCTATAAGGAGATGCTGGTGCATTTTCTGTTGTTTAATGTTACACTATTGGCTTAGTAATGTATTTATTGTGTATAGTTACATATTCTCTTGTTGCACAAGCACACCCGGATTTGTGGATTCATGTATGCGAACAGGTGATGTCATGTTGGCCACTTGGTGTGTTTACTTTTATTTTTACTCCCATGCTGACGCCCTCTGATAAGCCCTTGAACATCCTCTAAAACACTCCACGTCCATGAGAATGGATAGTGAGTTTTGGGCCCACCCACAGCCGAGTGGATGTTATCAGCCGCTACAGCTACACTACCACACTTGTCGACAGGGCCCACAGCCCATCCAAAGCCCTCAGTGCTGCCTCAGTTGACCCAGTATGTGCCACGCTTTCAACATTCTACAGCGGTATCACAACCCCCTGCCCATCTACACATGGTACTTCCAGTCGTAGCTGTACACCAATATCCTACTCCCAGTCAGTGCCAGCTCAACCGTGTGATTACGCCTGTTCTTGTTCTACAATGGCCAGCAGAAGCGATGAGGTACCTGACTTTTGCGGTGAGATGCCTGCCATTCAGTGGAGTCAGGAGCTGGAGTCCTGGATTTCCGGCATTGAGCTTGCAACCAGACCTGCTTGGACAGGGTGACTTTCAAAGTTCAGTTCCAGGACCACGGTTCAGCATTTTTATGAAATGCTTGGCCAAGTAAGGATGGCACCAGGAACTGTTAGTACACCAGGAACTGGACTTCTTTCTTAAGGTGGAATTAGCATTGCAGCAAGGTGTGTGAGACTATCCTCATGACATCGGGAATGCTGAGGGTTTGATACAGCACATCTACCGGGAGGGACTACCTAGTTGACTTTATAGTTAGCTACTCTGGCATGATCTCTGTGCGCAAGATGGTTGAGAAGTGCCAGGCTATCTGAGACTCTGAGGTTAGGGCAAGACATACCTGCCAGATGTTCACAGGTTCCTGAGGATGGGATGGACATCAAGTTTGAGGCCACCCCAGCAAGGCACACATAACTGGATGGTCCTGGGCCTGTACAATCCAGGGCAGTACTATGAGGCAACCAACCCCTGATCTGGATTTATAAAGAGATGTCCTATCACAAGCGGTGCTGGTCACTGGGACACCTGCATCCACTCCTTACACAAGTTTGCGGCCAGATTGTACACCTGCAGCAACATCCCGCCAGATGGGAAGTGGGCCATCACTCCAGCAGTGCTATAAATGTGGTGAGATGGGACACCTGAGAGCTATGTGTCCCTTTGGCCAAGGCTGCTCAGGTGCAATCTCACGGATTGCGTGCGGCCATGTTAGTACACTAGGAACCAAACAACCAGCCAAGACCTGGCCTATGATAGTCCTTGAGATGGAGGGTAGGCCATTTTCCAGTTTTCTGGACACAGAGTCAGAGGTGATGATGGTGAAGAGGGATACAGTCGCTCACCTGCCAGTAGTCTGTCTGCATGCCAGCTCAAGAGCATTACATGGTGTTTCAGGCCAGTCAACCCCTGCAGTGGCAGAAGTTGATCATGCCTAATGGGTATGGACCTACTACATCACCTCCCTGTCCACATGATCCTTGAAGGTCTTTCTGCCAAGAGCTACGTGAAGTTAGATGGATGCCATCACAGAATATCTTTCACCAGAGGGGTCACAAAGGGTTATCACGTACCTACGTGCCATGATGCAGTTGACGAAACATCTGAATTAGTTGAGACTCCTGAGCTATCAGTCCTTTTCACCAATAGTTGTCTCACATGTAGCTGAGACTGTGGTAGAGGCTAGGTCTGGCAAGTTTGTGTCTGCCACTGTGACCTACAGCTTTCTTGACAACGTGCATGGCCATTGTTGAGACCTGCACTGACCACCTCACCATTCCCCACACCCTTGCCAATGTCCACTGTCATCTGACAGCTGATCAGAAGGGACAGCTGCGTGAAGTACTAGACCAGTTTCCAGCTGGCACTAAGTCATGTTTCAGGAGTGCATCATTGCATCGTTACCACGACAGTTTGTGTACGACAGTGGGGGCTTCAGCAGAAAATTAAGTAAGTGATATGCAGCGTGAACGCATGCTGGCCCAAGGCTTTATAGAACCATCCTCGAGACCTTGGCTTTCACCGGTGATACTTGTCAGGAAAAGGGATGGATCTCACTGGTTCTGTGTCGACTACTGGGGCCAGAATCGGATGACGACTCCAAATGGCTACCCCCTTCCCCTCATCAACGAGATGTTGGACTCTTTGACAGAGCACTGTTCTTAACAGCTGGTCAGCCTACTGTGCCATCTCTGTGCACCCTAACAATCGCCAAAAAACTGCCTCCAGTGACGGCCATAGAATGTTGCAGTTTTGTAGACTTCCCTTTCGCCTCTCGACCATATCGTTTCAGAAAACAATGAACATTGTCTTTGATTCCATCTTGAGACCTCACACCCTCGTATAACTGGACAATGTGGTGGTTGCATCAGCAAGCTTTGGTGAAAACCTGCAGCATCTCCAGGAGACACTAGCTCTTCTGCACAATATGGGGGTGGAACAAAACCCAGGGAAGTATGAATTTACTAAACACCAGGTGAAGCTCTTGCGGTTCATTCTCGGTCTGAGGGTGTGAGACCCAACCCAGAAAGGGCTGCTGCCATTACTGACATGAAGCGACCTGGCATGTTGCAAGATGTCTCCCACTTCCTGGGGTTGACAGTAATGATAAAGCCCCTGACAACCATCACCAAGAAAGGGGTGAAGTTTGGGGAGGTGTTGCTTAGCTGGCCTTCACTGCTTTGAAGGACACCTTGGTCATTAACCCATTGCTTTGCCTACCGAACTTTAGTCAACCCTTCGAGGAGCACTGTGATGCTAGCACACAGGCTTTAGGTGGGGTCCCTTCTTCAGTATGATACAGGTGTGCCATACACTGTCACCTACTGGTCCAGCACCTTGAAGGACACCGAGACCTGATACGCTATTATTGACCTGGAAGCACTCACTGTGGTGGAGGCTATCTGAGCCTTTGACCTGTACATTTACAGTCGAAGTTTGGAAGTTTGGACAGATCACCAGCCAACAACTACGTGCCACACAACTTTCACAACCTGCAGCTGATGGATCTGCACCTGCAGAGACAGCTTGCCCTCTAGAACAGGCCCAAGAGGCACTTGATGAGGCTGCAGACCAGCTGGACATAAGTATCATGACAGCAGTGCACATGAGAGAGTAACAACTACAAGATCCGGCATGCAAGGACCTGCTTGGTTGACTAGAGGGACGCCTGGCTGTACCTGAGGAGAGACCTGTTGCATTCTCCAGCTTTGAGGTGGAGGAGGGTGACATTTCCAGACTGTGTAGTAAGGCAGGTTTACATCCCCAAACACCTTCAGCAACACGCACACTGCCTTCCGACTGATATCCATCCAGGGGTCCACTGTACATTCCAGAACCTGCAGGGCACTTGGTACTTCCCCAGTATGCACCGCCCTGTGAGTACATGGCAGTGTAAGGGAGTGGCAGGTTGAGCACCAATGAAAGAGCATTCTCTATCAGATGCTCCTCTAGTGAGTCTCAGCTGACCTTATGGACCTCCGGGGATCAGCAACAGGATTCCAATATGTTTTTCCATTGTGGATCACCATATACGGTTCATACAGCTGGTTCCACTGCGTGACAAGAGTGCCAACAGAGTGCTACAGGCTTTTCTTGAACATTATGTGATTCTTTTTGGGCTGCCCGACCATCTTCACACAGACAATGGCCTGGAGATCTCTGATGAGTGGTACTCGCTTCTGGAAACCTTGCAAGTGCAACACTCTTTTTCGATGGCTTATCACCCCTAATGGGGTGGTGGAGGGCACCAATTAGATGGTGAAGGACGCATTAGTGGCGCTGGCTAGGCAGGCTCATTTGCAGTGGCCTACTCATCTGCTTGCTGTACACCTCGTCCTGAACTCAGCCATCCACTGGGCCATGAGGGACCATCCATTGTACTTGCTGACAGGTTGTATGGCGCTCTTTGGGAAGGGCCTGACTAACTGCCAGACTTTGTGGACCTGGTCCTGTCATGGGCATGCCTTGCAGACACCGGCTGGGTCACGGTTGAGGAGAGCAAGAAGATGCGAAAGACCAATAAGGCCCAGTATGACAAGGCTACATGCACCTCAAGCCCATTCGAGGAGGGCACTCTGGTCCTGTGTAAGATCCAAGGGAATCGCAGATCTTTGGGTGATCGGTGGCTTGGTCCCTGCTGCGTACGGGAACGGTTAGGCCCCGTCATTTATGTTCTAGACCTTCGACCCAAACACTGTGCAGTCAGGGACCATGACTACCAGATACGGCCCTGTACTCCAGCTGCTGAAGTGGACTGCATAGAGGAAGACGGCCAATTGTTGTGTGTGTGACCCGAAACCAGAGGTTTTGAAAACTGAATCCTGAAAATGTTTCTGAACAACTGAAACAAATTATAGTATACCTTTTTTTAAAGCTCCAAAGATTTGTGTTGTATTTCTTATTTTTTGTATATGTTCATATTATGTTAATTTACAAGCCAATTTTGCATTTTGATATTTTACGTTTTGTATTTCTCTAAGTTTTATTACTTTTATGATTTTAAATGGATTTAGAATTTTGTATGATGCTACAGGGTACTGTCACTTTCAGAGGTGTGGCCTTTTCCGTCCCGGGGGAGGGGCCGTAGAGTTTGGTATTTTTTTTATTTTTTTATTATCTATTTATTTATTATTTATTTATTATTATTATTGTATATATATATGTTTTGTTACACGAAGGCGCCTGGATTCGCGGATTTATGTATGCAAACAGGTGATGGTCATGTTGACCACGGGTGTTTTCTTTTATTTTAGCACCCTAGCACATCTAAAACGCCTCACCTCCAGGAGAATAGATGGTGAGTCTTGGGTCCGAAAGGAGCTCATAGTCCACACTCAAAACCTCTTTTAGTTTGGGTAGATGGCAACCTCTTGCTCGCATGCACAGTGGAGTCGCCACTGAGGGCAGTTGGCGGGTAATCTTGAATGTGGAAGGATTTGAGTGTGGGCTAGGGAGGACACCTGAGTTTCGTGTATTTTGCTATATTGTAAAACTACTTTTTTACCAGTGATTATTGATATAGCCATGTGAAAATGAATAGCTTTGTTTCTCCACTCCTGTAGGAGATGAACTTTGGCTGGCTTTTCCACATACCCATACCTTTTCACAATCCGAGGATTACTCGTCAGCTCCTGTAGTAAGGGTGTGTCAGTGTGTCTGCACTTAAACCAGTATAAATGTATATTGTCTTATGTAGTGCAGAAAACAAGAAAGTAACGCAGGGAATATTATAATCACCAGACATCCTATGTACTGTAACTGTAATCTAATATTCATCCGTGTATAATAGTGTATATGTACCATGGTCCAATTTTATTATTTATATCCGTTTTTTATCATCTGATGTTTCGAGAATGGCAGAAATGTGCTACGGAAAAACGGTCAGCCCCGATAAGAACGGCAGCACTATCTATGGTAGGGGCTAACGGGATGCCCCACCCACAACAGAGAGTATTGCATCGACCACAAGTAAATGTATCAGTAGTTTTTTACAGACTGTACTGTACTCGCATATTGAAGGATAAGCTTAAAAGGAATAGTAATTCCTGTGTTATTTGACACTAACTTTGCGTGCTGTGGGTATGGAGACTAGTGATGCTTGTCATTTCTTAAAGATTTTCTATGTAGTCTTTTTTTAGACAGCCATCGACAACAGACGTTTACATTTTTGCGGCACACTCGAGAAACAATTGAAGCTTATTAGACATAGTATTGGAATTTAAATGTTTCTAGTTGGCACACTTGAAAGATCACATATAAGACCCCCCCACATTAACTTTTATAGGATTGTTTCTATTTGGTTGGAATATACACTTGATACATTATAAATACTTCTGTTATATGTAGTACATTTAATGCTCACTTATGACTCGTAATTTTTAGCAATAAACACTCCACACACACATACGCACGCACATACATATGTATATGTGTTCTTGCCTGCTTGCTTCAATACGAAAGAAGAGCTAAGTTATTGTATAGTCTTTTCAATTGTTGCACACTTTTGGCACACACCACGTTATGTGGGAAACTTCCATTTCTCAGTAATTCTGTTTGAACTTCATCGCATCTTATTACTTTCAACATTAAACTTCTTGGGTTCAAAATCATAGGCATATATTCGACAAATCTTATTACCAACCTCGTCACTGATTTCTTCTCAACGTGTAAATTTGGAATAATAAGACATGTTAGGATTAACCCGTGACTGACAACTAGAAAAGCTATTTGTAAATAGGTGTACTGTACTCAACGCTTTAAACTGGAGGATGCGCCTACTCAGAAACGAACTTATGCCAATGTGCTTCCGCCACGGCCTCCTCCGTCGGGGAAGAGCCTGCGAGCCTGCGGCATCTATCAATCAGGTTAGTGTCATAAAAATCCTAGGTTATATAGTAGGTTATCGGCTCCGCATCTAGTTTGTGTGCGCTCTATCCTGTACCCTGCCGTGAATACGTGGTGGATGTTATGTTTCTTCGGCGGGGATTAGGGGGCGCAGCAATGAAAAGTAATGTGAATTATCATCGTTATTTAAATTGTGGGTTATATTGTTAGTGTTATTTAACCCCGCATTTTCCCTGGAATGTTCTGGGAATGACGTCACTACGGGGAATTGCCGAAGATCGCCGGTTTTTCATTTTCGTTTCTAAGGGCGTTGCTATGGGAGTTTTGGGGATACCAGAAGGTCTCCTCGAAACATTTTTGCATGAATAAGCTAAGCATACATTATTGACCAATATCCAAGGAAAAAACAATGCACAATAACTACTTCATATAAGCCCCTTAAACTTTTCGGACAGGAATATCTTGAATGGTGGTTGGACTTAGTAAAAAGAAAATAAATAAATAACGCCTGCGGGACTTAGGCGTAAGTGGAAACAACAAGGGAGAAGGGCTGCAGAAGAATGGAATAATAGGGACATTTGTTTAAACTGGTTAGGCTTGACAGACAGGCCTATCATCAGTCACATAAAAAAAAAAAAAAAAAAAAAAAAAAAAAAAAACAGGATTAGGAAAAAGTTCTTTTTTACTTTCTCTAGAAGGTTATCATCAGCTGATGTCTGATCCAGTATGGACTGACGTACAGTTGCGGAAATATATTTCAGTACACATGCTGGAACCCACTTTCATACTTCTAGCAACCAATACAATGTAAACATAAGAGTAAATAGTATTTCTATGAATGGGGCGAAAACCTTAGGTTGTTTGTAAGACTGAACGCGATTGGTCGAATAGAAATAACCAATAAGTATAGTGATATCTGTTTTTAGAAACGAAGCAAGCCATTTCATATTGCCTTCTCTTCAAATAAGTGATTGCAAATCACGCAGTATTAGTAGTCGTTGGCTTTGTAGTGGAATATTTTTCAGATGTGCCTTTTTAGAATTGTTTATCGAAATGATAACACCTATGGAGGTATGGCGGCATATCTCCCTTATTTAAACAAAACAATTAACAAGGATATTTTTGCATGATTCCTTAAACCTAGAAAACGCCTCATGCTTCAAACAACTATGTATAACAGCTAAATCAAACAGAAATTTGCAAATTCAATGAGAATTTGTCAACTGCTTCTCGGAGCTACTCCATCTTGTAGCAGCTAAACAAACTAATGAAATATTTTTCTTTTCGCCGAAACCAAAGTGTTTCAATAAGTAGAAATCATGCTGCGTTATATTCAATGATGGGCATAGATACACAGAACTGTCTAAGGCGATACCAATGCATCGATACGAGAAATTTTGTTAAAACGATTCCGATACATCGATTCTTCGAAGACAGTTAAAGCGATACCAATACATGTATTGTCGATGCAGCATCACCGATACGTTATTGAAAAAAATAATGAACTTGATATACAGATATTTGATCTGGATGATTGATGCACTGTAAAAAGTGTTTTTCAAAATCATGCGTGGATATTTTGATGAGTTCTACACCACAGTAACAACAACTGCATTATTACAACTGAGGTTCGTAGCATTTAAAGCGTTCAGTAATAAAATCAAAAAGCCGTTCCTTTATGGCCAAAGACCGGAGGAGGGCCCCTGTCTCTTTCACACCTCTTAAGCGTCACTGTCAAAACCGCAAGTGAACGAGAAAGAAAAATCAATCAAAACACACACTTAAAAACAGGTAGACAGAGAGGGGAAAGGGGAATCAGAGAGAGAGAGAGAGATAATGAGAGGAGAGGGCTCGTCAGAAAGCGAGAGAATGAGAGTTAAATAGCGAATAAGAGAGTGGGAGCGAGGGGAGGGAGTGAAAGGCAGAGAGAGGGAGGGAAAGGAAGTGAAAGAGAGGAGGAGAGATAGATAGAGAAAGGGAAGGTAGGGGGGGGAGGCAGCGATGGAGAGAGTGATCGAGCGGGAGAGGGGGTGGAGGGAGGAAGGGAGAGAAAGAGAGGAGCAAGAGGTAAAGAGAGAGAAGGAAAGAAACGGAGGAAGCAGAGACAGAGAGAGGGGTGGGGTGGGTTGAAAGGGGAAAGAGATATAGAAAGAGAAGCGAGGAGGCAGAGATAGAGAGAGGTAGTGTGAGCGGGAGAGGGAGGAAGAAAGAGAAAGAGAGAGAGGGGGTAGGGGGAGAAAGAAAGAGAAGGTTGAGGCAGAGACAGAAAGAGGTAGGGAGAGAGAGGGGGGGAGGACGGAGGAGAGAAATAGAGAAGGAGGGAAAGAGAGAGATAGAATTAATGAGGGAGGGAAGGTGAAAAAAGACAGTCACAAAGATATATATATATATATATATATATATATATATATATATATATATATATATATATAGAGAGAGAGAGAGAGAGAGAGAGAGAGAGAGAGAGAGAGAGAGAGAGAGAGAAGGGGAAAGAAAAAAAGAGAGTGAAAGGAAGAAAAAAAGAGGGTGAAGAGATCGAGAGAGAAAGAAAGAAGGGGACGACAGAGACAGAGAGAGGGGTAGAGAGAAAGATAGAGTGAGGGAGGGAGGGAAGGAAAGAGAGAAAGAGAGTCGCAAAGCGAGAGAGAAAGAGAGAAAGAGCGAAAGAGAGAGAGGGGGGAGTGACTGAGAGAGTGAGTGAAACAAAGACGGACAGAGAGAGAAAAAGAGAGAGGAGGTGGGACAGATAGCGAATAAAAAAGAGGGGGGGAGGAGAGATAGTGAGAGGAAATGAGTGAAATGGTGAGTGGGATAGAGAGAGAAGGAGAAAAAGAGAGTGAAAGTAAGAAAAAAAAAGACAGATAGAGAGATAGTCACAGAGAGAAAGAGAAAGAGAGAGTGGTGGAAGGAGTGATTGAGAGAGTGAGTGCAAGAAAAAAAGATAGAGAGAAAAAGAGAGGGTGGGGGAGGAAGGAAGAAAGAGAGAAGGGAGAGGGAGAGAAAAAGAAATAGAGAGAGAAAGAAAGAAGGGGGCGGCAGAGACAGAGAGAGGTAGTGAGAGAGTGAGTGAGTGAGAGAGGTAGAGAGAAAGATAGAGTGAGGGAAAGGGGGAAGGAACGAGAGAAAGAGCGTGAGAGAGAGAGAGACAGACAGAGAAATAGAGAGAGAGGAGAAAGAGAGCTACAGAGAGAGAGAGACTGAAAGAAAGAAAGAAAGAGATGGGAATAAAGAGAGAGAGAGAGAGAGGGAGAAAGAGGGAGAGAGAGAGGGGGGGTTAGAGCGGGGGAGGGAGGGTAGGAGAGAGAGAGAGTGAGAGACAGAGAGAGATAAAGGCAAAAAAGAGTGAGTGAGAAAATGAGAGGGGGGGAGAAATAGATAGTGAGAAAGCGAGAGAGAGGTGGGGGGTGGGGGAGAAATAGATAGAGAAAGGGAGTGAGAGAGTGTGTATCAGAAAGGGTGTGAGTGACTGAGAATGAGTGAAAGAAAAAAAAATGACGAAGAGAAAGAGAAATAAAGAGACAGAGAGTATAATAAAGAGAAGGACAGATAAAGAGAGAGAGAGGGAGGGGGAGATAAAGAAAGATAGAGAGATAAAAGGAGACAAAATGAGTAACAGAGGGAGAGAGAGAGAGAGAACCTGAGAGAGGGAGGGAGGGGGGGGGGAGACAGGAAGTGAGAGAGAGAGAGAGAGAGAGAGAGAGAGAGAGAGAGAGAGAGAGAGAGAGAGAGAGAGAGAGAGAGAGAGAGAGAGAGAGAGAGAGAGAGTGTGTGTGTGTGTGTGTGTGTGTGTGTGTGTGTGTGTGTGTGTGTGTGTGTGTGTGTGTGTGTGTGTGTGTGTGTGTGTGTGTGTGTGTGTGCACAAATGGTTATTAGGCGATGAGATATAAACATGTATGTATGATTCGTTTCGTTCATCTGGAAAGCACTTTATCTTGTGCTAGATCCTGATAATGGTTTGCGCTATCAAGATCCCACAAGCCATGGCGTTTCTATGCGGAGACGTATCCACACTCGAACAGCAGAACAAGCAAATACATGTTTGCTTGTTTCGACTCAAGCAGCTACAAGTTAGGTGGTTTGAAAGAGGGAAATTAATTTACTTCCTGTAAGGATGTTGTATAATATCTGGTATCTTAAATATTTTCATGCTGATTCTGAGGGAGTGGGTATACCATGTTGCGCTCTACTTTTCTTTGTCATCTCTATAATTTCTGTTCTCTCGTTTGCCAATTCATGTTTAATCACTGTGTGCGCGTATGTGTTTATATGTTATCTTGATAAGTTTATGAAATAATTTCCTGTTATATGAAATGTATAAGATACCGTTGACTTTGAAGAGTATTTTTCATACACTAATTCCTGGAATTATTTGATAACTTTAATGGCTTTATAGCTGAACATTTCTTCACAAATATAAATGTTTCTTTCTATTAACATCTACACATGGCAGCTGAATGATATAGAAATTTGCAAATTCACTGATGTTTGCAACTTTTCGTTAACCTATCTTATCTATCTAGGAGCTAATAGAACAAATGAGGTGATTCAGAAGACTAAAAAAAAAAAAATTCTTTATCGCAGAACATTCACTTAATACAAAATCACAGTAGGGATACACTGAATATATATGTTTCATCATTGAGAGTGTGTGTGCGAGTTAAGGAAATCAAGATGACCATTTTCAGTGCAGCAGTTTGTTATTTCCGTTATTTGACTACTAGTATGCGTACTGCAAGTTTAGGATTATTGGTCTTACATTTAGAACATTAGGAACCACGTTCAGCGCTAAATGCTGTATTTGATAACCAAAATACTTTTTCCTTGTATGACTGACAAAATGGTAGAAAGTTCATCAATTTTGAAGAAGAAAATTAATTGCATTTTCACTATTAAAGAAAATCAGCATTAAGCAGAAAAGTGCAAATATTAGGAAAAAAATCTTACCAAGTAGAACAATTCGTTTTTATTAAAACCTTGTCCAACCTCCATTACTTTCTATAACTAATCGCAGTCTTTCCGGGACAGAAGCGACATGCTTATAAATTAGTTCCGGTTTCCTCCGCAACACCCCCCATTCCCTCTTTGCATGTTGAATTAACTGTTGAGAGCTTCTTTAATTGGCCGTTTCCCAGACGTTAACAATATTTGCCCAGACATTTTCTATGAGGTTCAGGTCACATGCTTTGCTTGGCCAGGGTAAGACCTCCAGGTGGTTTTGGTCTCGGAACCATCTCGTAACTACCCTCGAAGTGTGTATGGGAGTTATCCTGCATTATAATGATCGTTTCTGGGAACGGCAAAGCATAGGTCCGCACTAACCGAAGAAACATTTTTTAAAACAATTCTTTATATTTCTCGGAATTGTATCTTCCTCTATTGCTGCAAGCCCGCAAACTCCATGCATGAAGATCCACCCCCACATATTACATGTCACGTGGCCACTTCTCGCAGTTTCACAGATATTTTGTCTATCATATCTGGAAATTATAGAGATTGGAACATTGAATAGGATGACATACGGCAATAATCTATACACTGATCTTCTCCATACATCATAATACAATAAAATGCAAGGTGAAAAAGGTTATATTTACATACCTTGTGTCATCTCTCCTCAAGCAATGAAGTTTCCCGTGCGCGTCCAGATTACTCTTCCTCAGTAATCCAGATCTTTGTCTAAATATTACAAACACACACACACACACACACATTCACACAAACACACACACACACACACACACACACACACACACACACACACACACACACACACACACACACACACACACACACATATATATATATATATATATATATATATATATATATATATATATATATATATATATATATGTATGTATGTATGTATGTATGTATATATATATATATATATATATATATATATATATATATATATATATATATATATATATATATACATACATCTGTGTAACTATGCATTTTTAGTTGATCGAAATGAACTGAGAAACAAGAGAATAAAAAATACAAATATAACAGAAAAGTAGAGAACGAGATACATCAGCTAACAGGTCGTGCAATGAAGGAATGTGAAGTATTGCGGAAAGACTGTGATTAGTTTTGGAAAAATAATGGGAATTGGAAAAAGTTTTATTAAAAACGAATTGTTCTTGTTAATATGGTTTTCCCAATATTTGCCCTTTTCTAATACTGTTTTTTTTAAGTGAAAACGCAACCAATTATCCTAAAATTGGATGATCTTTCTACTAATTTGTCAATTCATACGAGGAAAAAGTATTTCAGAATCAGTATGGAAACATATAAGATGCCAGATATCATAAATCCTTATAGGGAATAAATTTATTTCCTTCCTTCAACCATTTAACTTAGTTGCTTGAGTTGAAATAAGCAAACGTGTATTTACTTGCTATGCTGTTCGAGTGTGGATGCATCTCCGCATAGAAACGCCATGGCTTGTAGGATCTTGATAGCGCAAACTGTTATTTAGCACAAGATAAAGTGCTTCCCAGATGAACGAAACGAATCATACATACGTGTTTAATTCTCATCGCCTAATATATACTTGTGCACACACACACACACACGCACACATACACTCATACACACCCTGTCTCTCTCACTCCCTGCCCCCCCCCTACCTCCCTCTCTCAGGTTCTCTCTCTCTCCCTCTGTTACTCATTTTGTCTCAATTTATCTATCTCTCGTTCTCTTTATCTCCCCACTCTCTTTCTCTCTATCTTTCTCTTTATCAATCTCTCTCTCCCTCTTTATCTTTCTTATTATTTTCTCTCTCTTTATCTTTATTATACTTTCTTTCTCTTTCTCTTCGTCATTCTCTTTTTCTTCTTTCTTTCTTTCTCACCCTCTCACTCACTCACTACCTTTCTGATACACTTTCTATCTCACTCCCTTTCTCTATCTATTTCTCTCCCTCCCCCTCCCCTTTCTCTCTCGCTTTCTCACTATTTTCCCCCTCTCATTTTTCCCCACACTCTCTCTCTTGCTCTTCTTCCCTCCCTTCTCCCAGCCTCCTCTCCCTCGCCCTCCCCCTGTCTCTCTTTTTATTCCTATCTTTCTCTTTCTTTTTTGCCTCTCTCTCTCTCCCTGTAAGGTTTTGTTTCCCCTGACTTTGGTGGTTATGGAGACACAAGTTCTGCATTGGCTGTTTATTCTGAAGAGGTGGTACTGTAGTGTAGCGTGGCATTGTCTCGTGCTGATACAAGTCCCAGGCGAGGGGAGCCAGAAAGCGCGCCGAGCGGGTGTGCGCGTGGGAAGAGACTCCCAGAGGAAGCCGTCTGGATGAGCCTGTGACCTAGGGTCATAAGGATAAGTCCGATATGCGAAGCTAAGCCTCGCCCAGGCTATGGGGGAGCCCGGCCTGTGCCGACTAATGTCGACTCGATAACGTGTGTCAGCGAGTGCTGACGCGACAGAGCTTAGTCCTTACCCACCGTGGTGCCCAGCCACAGCTGTAACCTCCGAGCGACAATTGCAACTTCTCGCGCCTGGGCAGGGCGCGAACCGCCAACCCCTCGGTTACCACTGTACTAAACTGGAGGCTGACCCTGGGTCAAGTGTCGAAGCATTGAAGAACAGGGTCGGTAGTTCCTAGCGCTGGGGGACGTGGCTAGTTAACCCTGGTTCCTCTGATCGCTCGGCATACGCTATTAACCGTCATCCTCGACGGCTGGTGCTGGCGTTCTTTGAAAGAAGTACACCAGGGGCAGAGGCAGGGAGAGACACAGGAGGGCAAACAGTGGGGTGGGGGAGGGTTGTGTGATATCAAGGGGCGTACTATATAATCAAAATATATCAGATTGCAATGAGCGTTATTTCAGTTATTTGCATGATTTTTTTCATTAATTCACTGTCAAGGATAGACAGAGGAGCATGCTTAGGGAGACAACTGCAATAGTCCACAAGAACTTGCTTGAGTTTCAATTGTCTCAGATAGCATGAAAATCTACGAGATAGGCATTGTGCAGAACTACAAGGAAGCAAAAGGTGTCGCAGTTTGCAAGAACGTCTTGAACGACTAACTTCCTTGGAAAAAATGAAAATGCAACAATGCAGGGTTCAGCAGTGTGCAGTGCAATAGTGCATACAGTATGCGTCTGACTAATAGTAAGTAAGTAAATGTTCTATCTCATTTCATTGAAATGTCTATCACACGTCAACAACAGCTATTCAAGGGAAGCAATAATGAAAATAGGTAATGCAGTCCTCATAGTTTCTGGAGCGACTCATTACATCAAATATGCTTTCTCAAGACAACATATGCATGATAAGCACGTAGTGCAAGGCAAGAATACACGATTGGCGCAAGTTGATTATCTTCACGCATATAATTCTTGTGTGAGACTATGTGCGTATGTGGCTGCATGATGGTGAGTAGACAAGTTGAGTAAGTGAACAGGTGAGAGTTATGAAATACGTAAGTCAGAGTATAGCACACGAGTAGAAAATAGAACACTTAGATGTTTTGTGAGAGTCATTAGTAGTTTGTTAAAGTAAGAGCGAGAGTAAAAAGAAAAAATGGCGTGGGAGCTGTACTAATTAAGCAAAAGGTAAGACGAGTGGGTAGGTGAGAGGCTAAGGGAAGGATGGGGTGTGGGGGTGGGGGGTAAACGAGGTATAGGTGAGGTTGGGGTGGGGATCAGGTATGTAGGCGGGGTGGGTAATGAAAATAATCACCGATCTGACGGCGCAAAATAAAAACATTCACACTAATAAAAATAAACTTACTTTAACTGCAACATTCATCAACTACTATGTGAAATCATAAAAAATGGTACTTTAATTAGTACTTAAAATGAATGAAACGGTGACAGGTCTATTGCAGAACACACTAAGGTTTGCAGAGCAATGCATGATGCAAGGATGTTTGGGTCAGCTTCTCTTGGACAACTGACAGCCTAAAGACAACCCTCGTGCTTGTAAATGATTTATACTTAAATTCCCCGAGGAAAAGTGATGACGGACCCAACCATTGAAGGGATATATCATGGACGAACTCAAATGCAGAATGCAAATTGGGCATCCCATCTCGTTG
This sequence comes from Penaeus vannamei, assembly GCF_042767895.1. NCBI lineage: Eukaryota > Metazoa > Arthropoda > Malacostraca > Decapoda > Penaeidae > Penaeus > Penaeus vannamei. Next base: position 29,750,909 of record NC_091549.1, read on the forward strand.
GGAAATACCAGCGAAAATCTCACATATAGTCGTATAAGAAAGGGCGCAACTCGGCGCTAGATCCCTCGAGCGATAATTGTACAGCTCGGCACACACAGGGGAACTTAATGTAAACAACGCTAATAATGGTGAAATGAGGTTCGTGATTAAGACTGATGAATGAGGAAAATGTTTTAAAATCAGGTCGGCATACTAACGATTATCATATGAAAGGGAAGAAATGGAAAATCGTTAGGATGACCGAGGTAGTTTAAAGTTACACACTTTAATTTGATGAATTATGTTATTATTACAGCTCTCAGTTATATTCATGCAAACCTGAAATAATTTACAGTAAATCATTTGATAATGAAAAAGAACAATGACTATCGCAATGCTAATTCACTTTATCAAAATTATGTTATGCAAAATAAACTGAAATGCGGGAAAATATTGAAGCTAATCTAAAAAAATTAAAAAGTGAGGTATCGTCATTGTTTGATAGGATCTGACCTGATTTGACCTGGACAACTATGTATCAAGTGGCTCACAAAAAAAAACGAATATAACGTTTGTATTTATAAGAATAACTGAAGTCGATATTCATATAAAAATACGAATAGACAAGACAGATGCTGTTTGTATAGATATATGTATAGGAAAAGAAAAAATGTTAAGCGTTCGAAGCTTAACTTCAAGATAATATCGGATAATAAACCTATGAATCACAAGGACAGAAATGTCAGGAAGACAGGGCATCAGCTACCAAATTTAATGCATTCTTTTAAAAGATATACTATTTTAAGTAAATGATTGAATGCTATTGGCCTGAACAGAAATATTGAAAATAGGTACGAGAGGCAGGGGAAATAACAGGGCTTGGAGGAAGGGATGGTAGGGGACGGGAAGCGTGGGGGAAGAGGCGTTTGTTGGCACATAATTCAACTAGATTATTTAAATATTCAAAAATTTCCCACAAATGCATAATCAAACCGATCCGAAAAAAAATGAACATCGACATGACATCGGTAAACGTAATGAGAGATAATGAGAATAAGAAAAAATGCCAAAAATATGGTAACACTATATAATCCTAGCCATGACATACAAAGTCCATAGAAACATAAATTAATTTAAAGAAAAATGCACTATAGTTCACCCACATATTAAAAGGTCGAGAGAGATAGACAACAAATCTATACTTTAATTCTAGCATGATCGAGTTGGAAAACAAAACAAAACAAAAACATGCCAAAGAGATAACTCGCAAATGAAAAAATAGGGATTGATTCCCTTAAGAATATAACAATCTACCATGACGAAAAAACAAACCTTGGTAGATAAAAGAACAAAAGAAAGAAAATGCACTTTGCATGGACACTTGTTTAGACATATGAAAGAAAATCACTGCACTTGTGAAAAAAAAAATGTACAGCATGCACACACGGGAGAAGAAAATGAAAAGAAAGGAAGTGCCCACGGCGTACTTACAATATTCGGAGAGGAGGTGGTCGAGCGGGTGCATCTTGTAGGAGGTTTGGAGTTGTCACAGCTGGATAGAACGACATCCCGCCATCTGCCACCAGTCAGGGTTTTGTTTCCCCCGACTGGTGGTTATGGAGACACAAGTTCTGCATTAGCTGTTTATTCTGAAGAGGTGGTAGCATAGCATGGCGTGGCTATGTCTCGTGCTGATACAAGTCCCAGGCGAGGGGAGCCCAGAAGGCGTGCCAAGCGGGTGTGCGAGTGGGGAGAGACTCCCAGAGGGCGCCGTCCGGGTGAGCGCGTGACACAGGGTCAAGTGTTGAAGCATTGAAGAACAGGGTCGGGAGTCCCTAACGATGGGGGACGTGGCTAGCTAACCCTGGTGCCTCAGACTCCCTCTTTCTTTTTCTCTCTATATATATACCTTTCTACGTCTCTGCCTCCGGCCGGGCCACCCCAGAGAAAAGGCCCGGGCGAAGCATGACTTCGCAAATCTAACTGAACTGAACTGAATCTCTGCCTCCAGCCTCCAGGCTAGGACAGTGGTAACGTGTCGGCCTCTCATCCGAGGGGTCGGCGGTTCGCGCCCCGCCCAGGCGCGAGAAGTTGCAATTGTCGCTCGGAGGTTACTGCTGTGGCTGGGCACCACGGTGGGTAAGGACTAAGCTCTGTCGCGTCAGTACTTGCTGACACACGGTGATCGAGTCGACATTAGTCGGCACTGGCCGGGCTCACCCATAGCCCGGGCGAGGCTCAGCTTCGCATATGACTTATCCTTATTATCTCTGCCTCCCCCTTCTCTTTCTTTCTCCCCCTTTCTCTTTCTCTTTGCGACTATCTCTCTTTCTCTCTTTATTTCTATCTCTCTATTTTTTTCTTCTCTGTCTTTCTCTCTCTCTCCTACTCACTCACTAACCCACTCTCCTCCACTCATTATCAGTCCCTTCCCTTACCCTCTCCTTCTCCACTCCACTGTTTTTCACTAGCCGTCACCAGTAAATTCAAACTACACAACATAGGCCTTTTTTACCTTTTATACTCTCACTATCTCTCCCTACCCCCTTTTTCTTTATTCACTATATATCCCACCCCCTTTCTCTTTCTCTCTCTGTCTTTCACTCACTCTCTCAATCACTCCTCCCCCCCTCCCTCTCTCTCTCTCGCTCTTTCTCTTTCTCTCTCTCTTTGCGACTCTCTCCTTCCCTCCCTCACTCTATCTTTCTCTCTACCCCTCTCTCTGTCTCTGAAACCCCCTTCTTTCTTTCTCTCTCTATCTCTTCCCCCTCTTTTTTTCTTCCTTTCACTCTCTCTCTCTCTCTCTCTCTCTCTCTCTCTCTCTCTATATATATATATATATATATATATATATATGTATATATATATATATATATATTGTGACTTTCACTTACCTTCCCTCACTCATTCTATCTTTCTCTCTCCTCCTCTCTCTATTTCTCTCCTTTAATTTTCCTTCTCTCTCTTTACCTCTTGCTCCTCTCTTTCTCTCCCCTCAACCCTCCATTGCTGCCCCCCCCCCCCACCTTTCCTTTCGCTCTCTATCTCTCCCCTCTCTCTTTCTCTCCCTTTCTCTCTTTCACTTTCTTCCTCCCTCCCTCTCTCTGCCTTTCACTCCCTACCCTCAATCCCACTCTCTTATTCGCTAACTCTCATTCTCTGACTCTCTGACTAGCCCTCTCCTCTCATTATCTTTCTCTTTTTCTCTCTCTCTGATTCCCCTTTTCCCTCTCTGTCTACCTGTTTTTAAGTGTGTGTTTTGATTGATTTTTCTTTCTCGTTCACTTGCGGTATTGACAGTGACGCTCAAGAGGTGTGAAAGAGACAGGGGCCCTCCTCCATTCTTTGGCCATAAAGGAACGGCTTTTTTATTTTATTACTGAACGCTTTAAATGCTACGAACCTCAGTTGTAATAATGCAGTTGTTGTTACTGTGGCATAGACCTCATCAAAATATCCACGCATGATTTTGAAAAACACTTTTTACAGTGCATCAGTCATCCAGATCAAATATCTGTATATCAAGTTCATTATTATTATTATTTTTTTTTTATAATAACGTATCGGTGGGGCTGCATCGACGATATTCATGTGTTTCAGGGCACAGCATGGTCAAGCACAGAAGCATGCTGGGTTTATTGGTATCGCTCTGTCTTCGAAGAATCGATGTATCTGAATCGTTTTAGCCAAATTTCTTGTATCGATGCATTGGTGTCGCCTTAGACAGTTCTGTGTATCTATGCCCATCACTGAATATAATGCAGCATGATTTTTACTTATTGAAACACTTTGGTTTCGGCGAAAAGAAAAATCTCATTTCATTAGGTGTTTAGCTGCTACTAGATGGTGTAGCTCCGAGAATATCCTTGTTAATTGTGTTGTTTAAATAAGGGAGATATGCCGCCATACCTCCATAGGTGTTGCCATTTCGATAAACAATTCTAAAAAGGCACATTTGATAGATATTCCACCTCCATAGGTGTTACCATTTCGATAAACAATTCTAAAAAGGCACATTTGAAAAATATTCCACTACAAAGCCAACGACTACTAATACTGCGTGATTTGCAATCACTTATTTGGAGAGAAGGCAATATGAAATGGCTTGCTTCGTTTCTAAAATAGATATCATTATACTTATTGGTTATTTCTTACAAACAACCTAGGGTTTTCGCCCCATTCATGGAAATACTAGTTACTCTATGTTTACATCGTACTGGTTGCCAGAAGTATGAAAGTGGGTTCCAGCATGTGTACTCAAATATAATTCCGCAACTGTACTACACACAGAGGTAGGGTACGACCAATTTCAAATCAAATAAAATTTGCCGATGTTAGACGGTTCCGACGGTTAGTGAATTAAGTCAAACCGAAATCCTTTAATCATTATTTATACGGCTACTTTTAAACATTAATGCTTCGTACTTGATACACATACAGGTCTCTTCGTAAGTTACAACATATGACCGGGGAGTGTCGATGGAAGCCATATTTCATTTGTAAAAGTACACAAAACTTACGTTTTTTTTTTTTTTTTTTTTGAGATTTCACATAATACTTCGTCATAAAATCACTGATATTACTTTTTTCTGATATCGATATAAAACTGTTCTGTGGATATTTACGAACTCATACCAATCATCACTGTCATTATCAAATGCCATATTCAATATTGCAACAAACAAAAGTCCATACAGGTGTACCAGTCGCATATTAGCTGCGTACCTCCGCTACGTGTTGGCGGTTCTCGCGTGCGCCGCTCAAGAAATAACTCGAACTAGGCTCTAATAGTTGCTTAGTAGTTTCCACATTCTTGTACCTATTCAATAGCCTAGCTAACTCCATATGACCCACTTTTATTTCCCATGTTGCCCCCCACGCCCGCGGGACGGTCCCATAGAGGTGGTATGGCTAGCATTTTATGCTTATTTACTTATTGGCCAGCCATGATGCGTGCGCGTGTGTGAGAAAGAGAGAGAGCAGGAGAAGGAGAAACGAAGTGAGAGGGGGGTGGGGGAGGAGAAACGCAGTGAGAGGGAGAAAGCGAGAGAGAGAGAGAGTGGGGGAAGGAGAAAGAGAGTGATAGAAAAAGAGAGAAATCGGGGGAAGGAGAAAGCGAGAGAGAGAGAGAGTGGGGAAAGGAGAAAGAGAGTGATAGAGAGAGAGAAATCGGGGGAAGGAGAGAGTGAGAGGAGTGGAGGAGAAAGAGAGTGAAAGGGGGGAGATAGAGATACGCACATGTGCACACGCACACACGCAACCCCCCCCCCCCTCACACACACACGCACACACACCACGTGCGCTCGTGCACGAATACTTATGATCACAGGCAAACGCACGTATTTCTACATATTACTGTTATATTTCACAGCATTACTATCTACCCTCAGGTCGAAAGAATGCCCATCTTCTGTGCGCCGGCATTGGCGGTCAGATCGGATGGCACCTGGCCTACCACTACCCTGAATTCGTGTCCAAAATGGTTCTGATTCACTCTCCTCATCCTTATGTAATCCGCCAGCAAGTCAGGTCTTCATGGGCGAGCTATCTCAGAATCTGGTATGGAAGTGGATCTGTCTACTTCTTATTACTCTTTTGGAAGCATTGCAATTATTATAATTATTTTCTCTACCATTGTTACTTCCTACAGTTATCAACCTTATCATTTTCATTATAATTACTACTACATTTACGTTTATTCTCAGTGGTGATATGACTAGTAGTCATATCACTATTGAGAATAATCTAGTACCCATTACTGATATTACTTTTTTGTCCTTTTCAACTTCATAATCCTTCTTTACATGTATGGCTTTTTCTGCATCGTAATCTAGTTAGTTATGATGAGAATGAGAATGACTACGACAACAATAATAGTAACGATATTCATGATGATAATGATAATAACGCTAATCAGAATAAAGATGATGATAACGATGATGATGAATATGTGATGATGATGATGATGAGGATAATAATGATAATGGTAATAAGGATAATAACAATAATAATGATGATAAGAAAAAGGATGATTATAATAATAATAATAAGCATATAATGATGTAAGTAATTATAATAATCACCTTAAGGGTGATAATAATAGATATTAGCAAGACCCAGGATCAGAGTGAAAGAAGTATATTTCATAATCTGTCAACTAATGACTGCTAATTCTACACATCTCGATTTTTCTTATAGTACCTTAAATTAGCCTTTTTTGTAACAGACCTACATTATGTGAAATCATTTCTAAGAATTTTAGAACAGGCTTGACATGGTAGAAGTCCTCAAGTAGCCAACTAAAATTTCATTTTTATTTATTTTTTACGTTTTGTCTATTTAGTTTTAAAAAGTCTAACTAGACAATTTTCCAAGCAATAAGCGACGCATGCTTCTTCCTTTTAAAGAAACGTGCCCGAATTCATTTTCTGCAGCACATGGAACGCCTAAAGAACAATACCTTTCATTCATTCATTGAGTGCATTGGAGCAATTCCACACGAGAATTATTCATGCATAAACATAATCGCCCACTCTTCTCCTCCGTAGGGCTATTTTGATGATTATTCAATGAAAATTTAACAATTAAAATCATTATTTTCCATCCTTTTTGAAAAATGAAAAGACTAAAACGAATAATAAACCCTATGTACTTTTTTCTAAAAATAGAATCGCAACTTTTGTGACGTAATCAAAATCAGACGCCATGACACCCCGAGTTGCTACTGATCTAGCCTTTCTGCTGAAAGAGGGGGTGGAATTAGTGAATGGTAGTGTAGGGAAGGAGATAATAGAAACGGTAACAAATAAAATACTTAAGGAATTTTAGATGCCGGCACATTGGACTGATTTTACAGGCGATGATTATCAGCGATTATTTGTAGGTCTATATCGTAGCTTGTATGTGGATTCAGTTTTGTAATTCTCATGCTGCAGCTTAGAGATGGTATAATAAAGAAGTAAAATAAACAAAGAAGACATGGCACATTTGAATGTATCACAACACGCACTGCATAAAATATATTTATATACATATAATAATGATAATAATAGAAATAATAATAATGATAATACATAAACATATACATATGCATATTTAATTTAAATGACATGTACATAGTCTCTAGAGTATTATTTTGTGGCCTTTCTTTTTGATCATGCGAGATTCATAAATCTTATTATTCAAGATGCGCATTTTGAAATAGGTGCGACACCTAACATGTTAATTAGATACTGGAAATTCTCACAGTTCACCATTTTCTTTCCACATGAAATTACCCACTGTTTTGCTCCCTCCTTCGGAAATTGGTGATAAAGAACATCCATAGGGCGGTCCCAAATTCTGCAGCCAACCACCTGAACAATTACAGGGTATTGCGGCTTTACGCGCGGCAGTCAGTCAAGTGAGCAAAAACATTACATCCAAGAAAGACCACATGATGAGCGTCGAACACCCAGGCTTAACCGCCATGCGCGAGACTTTAGTGACTCTTTTCGTTTCTTTTTTTTTTTTTTTCTAAACATCACCCATTATAGGGTGGAATGAGCTTCGCAGAAGCCACCCGTTTTGTGGTCACTTTATTTTAGTAATCTTTTATTGAGAAGGGAATAACTTTATTTATGTATCTTCAGTAAGGTTGACGAAGCAGAGCTTCGTCTTTTTTGAGGGATTTGACTAATGTTAAATGCATGGCCTTTAGTGGTGGGCATCGTCCACAGCGACGTCGCCTGCCCATGACATCAGGAGACGCCACCCGTCCCGATGATCCAAGGCGAAAAACACCAATCCCGGAGCTGTGCCCCCGGCTACCCGAGAAGGCAGTCGGACGCGGCCCGCCCAAGACGATCGACGATCACGAAGTCTCCCTGAGAACGTCCCCTTCCACTCCTCTTGTCGGAAATCTCCCCAACGCGAAGAGAGTGGGGCTGAAGAGGGTGCCTCACAAGGTCCGCTCCCGACAGCGCCGACGAAAGGGCAGCACCAGCAAGTGTCCCAGGAAAGCCAGGAGACCCCGCCAGGAACCGACGAATCGCCCCGTCATGCCAAGAAGTGTCCACGAAGCCCCAGAAGGCAACGCGAGCCGAGATATCCTTCGGGATCGGGGAGAAGAGGAACGAACGTAGGTGGCATTCGTTGAAAGGGTCCGAGAAGATAGCAGACGTCGTTGGAGTGCTTGCCCTGAATGGAGTCCGTTGAATAGGAGGGAGAGATGTCACTGCGGCCGCCAGAAGAAGAATGCTTAGTGCTTACACTACGCACACACGCATCGATGAGGCATCCGTGTATTCACATAAACCTTAGCACAGTTAATATTCTATAATGATTATAAAGGAGCATATTTCCTGTTTATTGAATCCATGTTTGGATCTGACGAGAAAATAGTTATTAGTTCACATTCATATCATGATTATATATAAGAATTTTGATTTGGTGATAAAAGACATGCCTATTTTTATACGCATACACATATAGTGTAAATAGACGTGTACAGGCAAAAAGGAAAATAAGAAGTTGCATGAATGACAGAAGTGGAGAGCGAGCATATATATAAAGACTATCAGAAAGATTTTTTTTTTTTTTTTTCAAAATATCAAATATACATTACATGTATTGAGAGTCGGTTCTTAGACTTTGCTATTCACCCTCCTGGGAACCACCTAACTAACAGTTGTTTGAGTTGAAACAAGTAACCACGTATTTTCTCACTAAACTAGTCGAATTTGGATGCGTCTTCCTATAGAAACGCCTAGACTATGAACAGATTTTAGAACAAGATAAAGGACATTCAGAATAACCGACAAGAATTATACAAATTGTTCCATAGCACACACACAATGATGAAGCATCTTTACATTCTGTAATGAAGAATATGATGTAGCATGTGTGTTTTGTTTATTGAATAAGAGTTTGGCTCTAGCAAAGAGAAAAAAAATGTATTTCTTTAATTAGATCGATTAGGCACTGTTAGATGCCAACACCTGAATACAAAGGCCGCAACACTTTTACATTGTTCGATATTGACTCGTAGTCGCTACAAAACATGGTTTCGCCGGTCTTTTTCTGACATACAGAGTTTTGAAAAAAATATCAACATTTACTTGTCCTAGTGCCTGTAATTTATTGATAAATCAAGATACAGATTTTTTCCATTGCTATTTTTGAGCCAAGTTTTAGTAGAGGAACAAAAAGATTTTGTAGACATTTATCCAAAGAAAGCTAATAACACATCATACGACTGTGACACGCTTGACATTCTTATGGAGTCGTTTCATGGACATCATGATGGATTTCAAATTTTACCCACGTACTGACCACGTATTTGACATACTGCAAAAAATGTACGAATCTTTACTCACCCTTATATATATATATATATATATATATATATATATATATATATATATATATATATATATATATATATATATGTATATGTATATCTATCTATCTATATATATATATATATATGTATATGTATATCTATATATATATATATATATATATGTATATGTATATATATATATATATATATATATATATATACAAATTCTATCAAGAAAAATACGATGCAACATATAATTTATGAACATATAATTCCCAATCTGAAACGTATGTGAATCACATCTGAAAAAATATTATATGATTGGCTGCCCGGAGTGTGTCACTTTGTATAAGAGTAGAGTCAAACAAACAAGAAGAAAGAAGTTTCACCAGGTTCCAAAGAGCAAACATGTTTGAGGATGCATTGATTAAATTGCATCAAGGAGTTAGGGGATTTCAAAAATATAAAGACATACTTATACATAATATAAATCTATGTATATCTGTCCATCAGGGTGTGTGTGTATACTTATACGCATATGTGTGTGTGCGTATAAATAGCTATATATGTATGCACACACACACACACACACACACACACACACACACACACACACACACACACACACACACACACACACACACACACACACACATACACACACACACACACACACACACACACACACAAATACGGCTCCCGTTTCCCTCCTTAAACTGCCACTCTTGTGCTCCTTTATCCCTTCCCTCCTCCCTTCCAGCTTTTTTCTGGAAGTCCTCCTGTGTCTTCCCCATCCCTCTTTTCATACCCGTCCCCATATCCTCTTTAAATCCCCTCCGTTTCCCCTTCCCCATCTCATTATTTTCTTTAAACCACCCCTACCCCCTTCCTTTTTTATCTTTTCCCCCTTCCTCTTCTAACTTCCTCACCCCTCGAATAATCATGTAAATAATAAATATGCATAAACGGACGGTCTAACTACCTGTGTTATGCATTTGTCTTGTATAATAATAATAATAATAATAATAATAATAATAATAATAATAATAATAATAATAATAATAATGTTGAAAATAATAAAAATAATAATAATAATAATAATAATAATAATAATAATAATAATAATAATAATAATAATAATAATAATAATAATAATAATAGTAATAGTAATAGTGATAATGATGATGATGATGATGATGATGATGATGATGATGATGATTACAGCAATAATAAAAAATAATGTTTATTAGTTGTGTAAATAAATATGAATATACTAATGGTCTAACTACGGCAATACAATGTACTTGCCTCGAAGAAAAGGAATAACAATGATAATAATAATAATGATGATATTAAGGATGAAGAATCTTCATTATCGGTCATGGTGAGCCCGAATGAAATGGGGAAGAGAAGGGCTCCACCCCTCAGGTCCCCATGAGGGCTAGGCAATTAAACAAGGGAATACCGTGCCCATGGCTCCCGGAGGCCGTTCGTGACTGATACGAAGCCACTATTACTATTACTATTACTATCCTTTCGCCATGTTTCTCACACCTTGGGAATGGGATAGAAGAAGGGGATGAAGACGATACGGAAGAGGGAAGAGGGAGAACAACAGACCAAGCAAATTTAGTTGAGGCGAAGGCTGAGGCCTAAGGTTGAGGTGATCAATATTACCTTTATCATCATTATCATAATTGCTATTATTATTATAATTTACTTATTACCATCATCATCATCACAACTCAAACAGCTGGCGCCTAGACACGTTTGAAACAAGGCTGATCATGTGGTAGGCTTTGAAGATCGTCATAATTTTAGTTCATACTTTTACAGATACATATTTGTGTACGTAAGTTCCTCAAGCTAAAATGATACAGTTAAATTACAGAAAAAAAATGTTTCTAAAAAAAATAATAATAATAAAATATAAATTTATTAAGTGAAGAACGACGTCCGGAGTAATCATGCAATGTGCTAGTTGTACAAACTCGTTCTGTAGATATTTGCTAACTGACATTTTTAAAAATTCTATACATATTTAATTTTTGTGCTTTATGTTACATATAGAAATTATTTGTGTCCAACTTCATTTTAGACATTACGATTTTCGTTTCGTTTAAGACAGAAAATGTTATGATTATGTAATGGCAACAAAATCAATTATAAAAAAGGGGACCGTCTGGTCTGTTTTCGCCATTTTCGCCCACCATGCAGAAATCGAGTTAAAAGTATTTTCAAGGATTTTCAGGGCCTACGATTCTCCCACCCGACCCGTTTTTTAGGTGGCAGCGGCCCTTTTCGATGTCTACCGAAATATTTTTTTTATTTACTTTACCTGACGTAATGATTAGATATATTAAAAAATATTTTTTTTTTCATAAAAAAATAAACTTGATACACCGTTCATATGGAGCATTTAATTTTCTTTATGTCTTCATCATATATAGTTAGTTTGATCTATGAGCAAAATAGAGCAAACCTCCCTCCCCAAATGGGGGTCGGATTATCAAATGATCTGGATCACCACCAAAATTTTACGGAATACAAGTTAGGCTAAGACAAACCGCATTTTTTTCCTGTCCATAACCTTTTGAGTTAAAAAAGAAATCCTAGTTCTGAACCATGGACAAGATCATCACCAAAGTGTCCATGGTGTCTAAGTTAGTTGATAACAAACAAACAATCAACAAACAAACAAATGGAAGTAACA
>NC_091549.1:29797922-29800422 GCF_042767895.1 Penaeus vannamei
TCTTCCCTGTTTCCTCTCTTCTCTTCCTCTCCCCTTTTCTCTCTCCCTCTCCCCTTTTCTCTCTCTCCCTCTCCCCTTTCTCCCTATTCCCCTCTTCCCCCTCCATCTTCTTCACCACCCCTCTAAAAAAAGGGGGGGGGGAGATAGACCCCGCTGTTGAAACTTATCTCACTGTTTCCTCTCCCCTTTTCTCTCTCCCTTCCACCCCCCTTCTTCCCCCTCCTTCTTCGTCACGCTTCCTGACCAAAAGAAGAAGAAGAAGAAGAATGAGAAGGAGAAGAAGAAGAAGGAGAAAAAGAAGAAGAAGGTTAAGAAGAAGAAGAAAAAGAAGAAGAGGAACAAGAAGAACAAGAACAAGAAGGAGAAGAAGAAGAAGAAGAAGAAGAAGAAGAAGAAGAAGAAGAAGAAGAAGAAGAAGAAGAAGAAGAAGGAGAAGAAGAAGAAGAAGAAGAAGGAGAAGAAGAAGGAGAAAAAGAAGAAGAAGAAGAAGGAGGAGGAGAAGAAGATAAGTTCCCTGCTGTGGAACTTATCTCGTGACGCAAAATGCAAGTGTTCACCTCCGGTTTCTCCGTCCACCAGCGTGTCTTCTCGCGGTGAGCTCTTCATCTTATCTTCGTCCTTCTCTCCTCTCTCTCCTCCACTTATCTCCCCTCTTTTATCTCTCTCCTTTTCTTGGTGATCCTTTCTCTACCCATTTTCACCCCTACAGAGTGTTCTTCTTCCCCGTTATCCCTCTTTCCCTGTCTTTTTTTCGTCAGGTCTTTATCTTACCTTCGTCCCTCTCTGCCTCTCTCCCTCTCTCTTTCTGGTTCTTTCTCCTCTCTTTCTCTCCCTTCTTTTGTCTTTCCCTCTTTCTTTGTTGAGCTCTTTTTGTCTTCTCATCTCTCCTCAGTTTTCTCTCCTTCCTCTTCTCCTCCTCTTATTTTTCTCCAACTTTTCTTGGCGAGGTCTTCATCTCGGTCCCACTCTCCCCTCTTGGGTTCTCTCTCTTTTTCCTTTATCTCTCCCCTTTTATCTCTCCTCTTCCTTTATCTCTTCTCCTCTTTCTCTCTCACCTTTCTGCAGCTCTTTATGCTAATCTTCCTCCCTTTCATTCTTCTTTCCTTTCTCATTTCTCTTTCTCTTCCCGGTTTGTTTTCCTTTCCACTCTCATCTCCTCTTTCTCTTCTCTTCTCGTTTACTCTTCTCGCCTTTCTTTTCGTTTCTGTCTACCATCCCTCTCTTCGTTACTTAACATCTTTGCTCTCCTTCTCCCTACCCTCTTTTTTCTTTTCCTTTCTTCATCTCTCCATCCCTGTCTCCCCCCCCCTCTTCCTCTATGTCCGTTCTTCTTGACTCATGCTGTCCCTCTCCCCTCTCTTTCCTCTCCCTCTCTTCCCATCCTTGCATTTCATTCTCCTGTCCTCTGCCCCCCTCCCCTTCCCCCTCTCCCTCCCTCCCCCTCTCAGCTTCTCTCTCTCTCCCTCTCCCCTTTTCCCTCTCCCCTTCATTCCTTCTCACCTCCTTCTCTCCCCATCTCCTTCCTTCCCTCGGCTTTTTTCATCTTCTCTCCCTGTCTCCCTCTTTCTCTCTCCTCGTCTCACCTTTTTCTCTCCCTTTTCCTCTAATTCCCTCTATTCCACCTTCTTTTTTCCTTCTTCCCCTTTCTTCCTCCCTCTCCGCTCCTTTCTTCTCGCTCTACTTCCCTTTCCTCTTCCCCCTCTTTCCTCCTTCCTCCTCCCTTCCTCTCCCTCTCTCCCTCTCCTCCTCATTCATCTCTTCCTCTCCCTTCCTCTCGCCCTTCTCTCCACTTCCCACTTCCTTTCTCTCCCTCTCCCTTCCTCTCGCCCTTCTCTCCACTTCCCACCTCCGTTCTCTCCCTCTCCCTTTCTCACCCACTCCTTCCCCTTCCTTCTCCCCCTCTCCCCTCCTCTACCTCCCCTCTCCCCCCTTCCTTCCCTCTCCCTTCCTCACCCATTCCTTCCCCCTCCTTCTCTCCCTGTTCCCTTCCCATCTCCTTTCTCTCTCTCTCTCTCTCTCTCTCTCTCTCCCTCTCTCTCTCTCTCTCTCTCTCTCTCTCTTCTCTCTCTCTCTCTCTCTCTCTCTCTCTCTCTCTCTCTCTCTCTCTCTCTCTCTCTCTCTCTCTCATCTCTCTCTCACTCTGATTCTTTCACCCCCTCCCCCCAACCGGATTTACAACAATAGGAAGATTACGAGAAATGATATCTCAATTTTGTTTCCGGAAAACGATGGCGTGAACTCGTACGTGGGTGCATTGTGTCGCACGGTGTCTGGAAAGTACAAAAAAGAACAACAGAGAAAACCTTTTTCTTTTCCTTTATATATATATATATATATATATATATATATATATATATATATATATATATATATATATATATATATATATATATATATATATATATATATATATATATCTATATATATATATATATATATATATATATATATGTATATATATATATATATATATATATATATATATATATATATATATATA
>NC_091549.1:29820422-29827922 GCF_042767895.1 Penaeus vannamei
TATCATTATTGTAGTTACAAAGCTAATCACTACTGTAATTTTCATCATTATAACTATTTTTTATTATGATAATAACAATAATGATTATTTAAAAAATAATAATGACAATAATACTCATGATGATAACAATAATAATGATATTATTATTATTATTATTGTCATTATTAGTAAAAAAAATATCAGAATAGAGGTAATTATTGCTATTATTGCTGTAATTATCAAAATTATCATTATAATTATCATTTTATCATTATTATTATCAATTTATCATTATTATTATCATTATTGTCATTATCATCATAATTATCATCATTATTGTTAATAATAAAGGAATTGTCATGAAATTCATCATAATTACCTGAATTAATGTTAAAATCATTATCATTTCAAAGCGAAAAAGGTTTTTTTCGACCTTACTCTCAAAAGGTTGTAGTACGCTAGATATTGCCATTTTTTCGACTTCTGGGATTTTATAAGTTTTAGCCTTTATTTAATTATAAATGGACTAAATGATTATTTCTATCATCATTACAATCATTATTGTCATTATTCCTATGGTTATCATCATTATCGTGATTATTATCATTATTATCATTATCATTATTGCAGTTATAATGAATATTATGCTAATTATTTCTGTCATTTTCATCATTATAACTACTTTTATAATGATAATAACAAAATGATAATTTTAGAAATAATAATGATAATAATACTGATTATAATAACAATAATAATGGCATTATTATTATTTCTATTGTCATTATTAGTATGCAAATTATTAGAATAGTGTTAATTATTGCTATTATTGCAGTAATTATCAAAATTATCATTATAATTATCATTTTATTATCAGTATCATTATTATCATTTTATTATCAGTATCATTATTATCACTTTATTATCAATATCATTATCATTGTCATTATCATCATGATTATCATCATTATTGTTAATAATAAAGGAATTATCATGAAAATCATCATAATTACTTGAATTAATGTTAAAATCATCATAATTATCATTTAAAAGCGAAAAAGTTTTTTATTCGACCTTTCTCTCACAAAGCATTAATATCCTAGATTTTGCCGTTTTTTCCACTTATGGGATTTTATTAGTTTTAGCATTTATTGCATTATATATGGACTCTATGATTATTATTATCATCATTATTAGCATTATTCTTATCATGATATTGCAGTTATAATGATTATTATGTTAATTATTAGTCATTTTCATAATTATAACTATTTTTATAATGATGATAACACTAATGAAAATTTTTGAAATAATAATGACAATAATACTCATTATAATAACAATAATAATGATATTATTTGTATTTCTATTGTCATTATTAGTGTGAAAATTATTAGAATAGACTTAATTATTGCTATTATTGCAGTAATTATCAAAATTATCATTATAATTATCATTTTATTATTATTATCATTATTCTTATTGTCATTATCATCATGATTATCATCATTATTGTTATTAATAAAGGAATTATCACGAAAATCATCATAATTACCTGAATTAATGTTCAAATCATCATAATTATCATTTAAAAACGAAAAGGGTTTTCTTCGACCCTTCTCTCATAAGGGATTAATACGGTAGATTTTGCCGTTTTTTTGACTTTAGGTATTTTATTAGTTTTAGCATTTATTTCATTATAAATGGACTCAATGATTATTAGTATCATCATTATATTCATTATATTCATTATTCTTAATATTATCACCATTATAGTCATTATCGTCATGATTATCATTATCATCCTTAACATTATTGCAGTTATAATACTAATTATTATTGTCATTTTCATCATTATAACGATTTTTATAATGATAATAACAATAATGATAATTTTAGAAATAATAATGACAATAATACTCATTATAATAACAATAATACTGATATTATTATTTCTATTGTCTTATTAGTTTGAAAGTTATTAGAGAGTTAATTATTGCTATTATTGCAGTAATTATCAAAATTATCATTATAATTATCATTTTATTATAATTAACATTATTCTTATTGTTATTATCATCAGAGGGATTTTATTAATTTTAGCCTTTATTTCGTTATGAATGGACCCTATGGTTATTATTATCATTATCATCATTATTGTGATTATTGTTATGATTATCATTATAGTCATTATCGTCATAATTATCATTATTATCTTTATAATTATTGCAGTTATAATGCTAATGATTACTGTCATTTTCATCATTATGACTATTTTTATAATAATAATAATAATAATGATAATTTTAGAAATAATAATGACAATAATACTCATTATAATAACAATAATAATGATGTTATTAATAATATTATTGTAATTATTAGTAAAAAAAATAGAATAGAGGTAATTATTGTTATTATTACAGTAACTATCAGAATTATCATTATAATTATCATTTTATTATTACTATTTTCATTATTGTAATTATCATTATAATAATGATCATTATTGTTAATAATAAAGAAATTATCATGAAAATTACCTGAATTAATGTTCAAATCATCATAATTATCATTAAAAGTGAAAAACGTTTTTTTTCTAACTTTCTCTCAAAATGCTGTTATATTCTAGATTTTGCCATTTTTTCGACTTAGTTTTAGCCTTTATTTCATTATAAATAGTTTCAATGATTATTATGAACATCATAATCATCATTATTGACTTTATTCTTATGGCTATCATCATTATAGTCATTATCGTCATGATTATCATTATTATCATTATCATTATTGCAGTTATAATGAATATTATGCTAATTATTACTGTCATTTTCATCATTATAACATTTTTTTGTAATGATGATAACAATAAGGATTATTTTAGAAATAATAATGACAATAATACTCATTATAATAACAATGATAGTGATATTATTATTTCCATTGTCATTATTAGTTTGAAAATATTTAGAATAAAGTTAATTATTGTTATTATTGGAGTAATTATCATCATTATCGTCATTGTCGTCATAATTATCATTATTATCATTATCATTATTGGAGTTATGATGATTTTGCGAATTATTACTATCATTTTCATCTTTAAAAATATTTTTTATAATAATAATAAAAATAATGATAATTTTAGAAATAATAATGACAATAGTACTCATTATAATCCCAATAATATTATTATTATTTCTATATGCATTATTAGTATGAAAATTATTAAAATCGAGTTAATTTTTGCTAATATTGCAGTAATTATCAAAATTATCATTATAATTATCATTTATAATTACTGTCATAATAAATGTTGTCATTATGATATTATCATTATTGTTAATGATAGAGGAATTATCATGAAAATCATCATGATTACATGAATTAATGTTAAAATCATCATAATTATCATTTAAAAGCGAAAAAGGTTTTTTTTCGACCTTTCTCTCAAAGGGCTCTAATACGCTAGATTTTGCCGTTTTTTTCCGACTTATGGGATTTTATTAGTTTTAGCCTTTATTTCATTATAAATGGATATTTTGATTATTATTATCATCATTATCATTATTGTCATTATTATGATTATCATCATTATTGTTATTATCGTCATGATTATCATAATTATCATTATCATTATTGCAGTTATAATGATTATTATGCAAATTATTGCTTTCATTTTCATCATTATAACTATCTTTGTAATGATAATAACAATATTATAATAACAATAATAATGATATTATTATTATTTCTATTGTCACTATTAGTATGAAAATGATTAGGATAGAGTTAATTATTGCTATTATTGCAGTAATTATCAAAATTATCATTATAATTATAATTGTATTATTATTATCATTATTATTATTGTCATTATCATAATAATCATCATTATTGTTAATAATAAAGTAATTATAATGGAAATCATCATAATTACCGGAACTAATGTTAAAATCATCAGATTTATCATTTAAAAGCGAAAAAGTTTTTTTTTCGACCTTTCTCTCGGAAGGCCGTTTTCCCGTTTTTTTCGACTTTTGGGATTATATTAGTTTTAGCCTTTATTTCATTATAAAGGGACTGTATGATTATTTTTATCATCATCATCATCATCATTATTGTCATTATTCTTACGATTATCACCATTATAGTCATCGATATGGTTATCATTATTAACATTATCATTATCGCAGTTATAATGATTATGTTAATTATTAGTCATTTTCATCATTATAACTATTTTTATAATGATAATAACAATAATGATAATTTTAGAAATAATAATGACAATAATACTCATTATAATAACAATAATAATGATATTATTAATATTTGTATTGTCATTATTAGTCTGAAAATTATTAGAATAGAGTTAATTATTGTTATTATATCAGTAATTATCAAAATTATCATTTAATTTTTATTATCATTATTATTATTGTCATTATCATCATAATTATCATCGTTATTGTTAATGATAAAGAAATTATCATGAAAATCATTATAATTACCTGAATTAATGTTAAAATCATCATAATGATCATTTAAAAGCGTAAAGGTTTTTTTCGACCTTTCTCTCAAAATGCTGTAATACTCTAGATTTTGGCGTATTTTCGACTTATGGGATTTTGTTAGTTTTAGCCTTTATTTCATTATAAATGGACTCTATGATCATTATTATCATCATTATTGTCATTATTCCTATGATTATCATCATAATAGTCATTATCGTCCTGATTATCATTATTATCATTATCATTATTGCAGTTATGATTATTATTATGCTAATTATTAATGTAATGTTCATCATTATAACTATTTTTATAATGATAATAACAATAATGATAATTTTAGAAATAACAATGATAATAATACTCATTATGATAATAATAATGATATCATTATTAATTCTATTATCATTATTAGTATGAAAATTATTAGAATAGAATTAATTATTGCTATTATTGCAGTAATTATCAAAATTATCCTTATAATTATTTTTTTATTATCATTATTGTCATTATCATCATAATTATCATCCTTATTGTTAATAATAAAGGAAATATCATGAAAATCATCATAATTACCTGAATTAATGTTAAAATCATCATAACTATCATTTAACCTGTCTTTCAAATGGCTGTAACATCTCTCTCAAAATACGCTAGATTTCGCCGTTTTTTTTCGACTTTTGGGATTTTATTTGTTTCAGCCTTTATTTCATTATAAATGGACTCTTTGATTATCATTATCATCATTATTGTCATTATTCTTATGATTATCATCATTATAGTCATGTCGTGATTATCATTATCATCATTATCCCTATTCCAGTCATAATGATTATTATGCTAATTATTAGTCATTTTCATCATTATAACTATTTTTATAATGATAATAACAATAATGATGATTTTAGAAATAATGACAATAATACTCATTATGATAACAATAATAATTATATTATATTATTTCTATCGTCATTATCAGTATTATAATTATTGGAATAGAGATAATTAATTCTACTATTACAGTTATTATCAAAATTATCATTATGATTATCATTTCATTATTATTATCATTATTGTCATTATCATCATAATTATCATCATTATTTGTAATAATAAAGGAATTATCATGGAAATCATAATAATTACCTGAATTAATGTTAAAATCATCATAATTATCATTTATAAGCGAAAAAGTTTTTTTTTCGACTTCTGGGATTTTATTAGTTTTAGCCTTTATTTCATTATGAATGGACTCTATCATTATTATCATCATCATTATTATCATTAATGTCATTATTCTTATGATCATCAACATTATAGTCATTATCGTCATGATTATCCTTATTATCGTTATCATTATTGCAGTTATAATGCTAATTATTACTGTCATTTTCATCATTATAACCATTTTTATAATGGTAACTATAATGATAGTGTTAGAAATAATGACAATAATACTCATTATAATAACAATAACAATAATATTATTTTTTTTTCTATTGTCATTATTAGTATCAAAATTATTGGAATAGAGTTAATTATTGCTATTATTGCAGTAATTATCAAAAATATCTTTATTATTATCATTTTATCCTTATTATCACTATTATTATTGTCATTATCATCATAATTATCCTCATCATTGCTAATAATAAATTAATTATCATGAAAATCATCATAATTACCTGAATTATTGTTAAATTCATCATAATTATCATTTAAAAGCGAAAAAGGTTTTTTTCGGCTTTTCTCTCAAGAGGCTGTAATAAGCTAGATTTTTACGTTCATTTTGAATTTTGGGATTTTATTAGTTTTAGCCTTTGATTATAAATGGACTATGATTATTATTATCATCATTATTAACATTATTGTCATTATACCTATGATTATCATCATATCTTTAGCTTCATAATTATCATTATTATCATTATCATCATTGTAGTTATAATGATTATTATGCTAATTATTACTGTCCTTATCATCATTATTACTATTTTTATAATGTTAATAACAATAATGATAATTTTAGAAATAATATTGACAATGATATTCATCATAATAACAATAATAATGACAATGATATTCATCATAACAACAATAATAATGATATTATTATTTCAATTGCCATTATTAGTATGAAAATTATTAGAATAGAGTTAATTATTGCTATTATTGCAGTAATTATCAAAACCAGTATTATAATTATAATTTTTAAATTATTATCATTATTATTATTGTCACTATCATCATAATTATCATCATTATTGTTAATAATAAAAGAAATTTCATAAAAATCATCATGATTTCCTAAATTAATGTTGAAATCATCATAATTATCATTCAAAAGAGAAAAAGTTTTTTTTCGACCTTTCTCCCAAAAGGAGATGTTGCCGTTATTTTTTGTACTTTTTGGATTTTATTTTTATAATTTTAGTCTTTATTTCATTATAAATGGACTCTTTGATTATTATCATCATTATCATCATTATTGTCATTGTTCCTATGATTATCATCATTATTGTCATTATCATGGTTATCATCACCATAGTCATTATCATGATTATTTTTATCATTATTATTATTATTGCAGTTATAATGATATCCATTACTGTCATTTTCATCATTATAACTATTTTTATAATGATAATTTTAGAAATAATAATGACAATAATACTCATTATAATAACAATAATAATGATATTATTGTTTCTATTGTCATTATTAGTATGAAAATTATTAGAATAGAGTTAATTGTTGCTATTATTGCATTAATAATTAAAATTATCATTATAATTATCATATTATTATTATCATTAATATTGCGAAATTTTTTTTTTCGACCTTTCTCTCAAAATGCTTTAATACGCTAGATTTTGCCGTTTTTTTCGACTTCTTGGATTTTATTAGTTTTAGCCTTTATTTCATTATAAATGGAGTCTATGATTATTATTTTCATCATTATCATCAATATTGTCATTATTCTTATGATTATCATCATTATAGTCAT
>NC_091549.1:29832922-29845422 GCF_042767895.1 Penaeus vannamei
ATCTAATACTTCCTCCCAGACTTCACGACCATCAATAAAGGAAGGTTGGAGTAATGTGGATGACCCATCAGCATTAGTGACATCCTCCTGGGATGGCTGACGTGGATGTACTTGTTCCCATAGGGGAAGGAATATTTTCTCTTGGTCTAGAGTGTGCCACCTGATGACTTGAAGGAGACTGTAATTGTGAAGGAGACATTGAATTGTGAGAAGACAAACGGCACCGTTTCTCAGGTGGAGGAGGTGATCTAGATCTAGATTGTTGAGTCGACTTCGATGAATTTGAGGCAGCTTGGTCTAATGCGTTTTCTGGCATTTTACCCTTTGCTCCAATCAGCTGTTTTAGAAGCATCGCTATTTGAGGGTTTTCCTCTTGAAATGTCTGTAGATTTTTACTTGAAGAAGGTGAGTGTCTTGTATCTAAGTTATTTTCTGATATGGGGGTTGAAGGAGCTGATGCAGTGCCTGCTGGTCCTCCAAACCATTTTGCCAATTCTGGTGATGACCAACCAAATTCAGAAATTCCACATCTAGATGCTGAAGCTGCAGCTCTTGGGTATTGGGTCTCTAGAAGTTCCCACTCTGTAGTTGACCGTGGGTCTTCAGAGACTCTTACAACTTCTAACCACCTGGAGCAAGTGGGACACTCATTCGGGTTGAACACTCCTTGTATAGCACATGGTGAATGTTGCGGACAATGGATGTAGTCTGTAGTCCTCACTTTTGTCTTACAGCCTTTTGTTCGGCACACTGAAAGTGTTCCAGGTGACGACATCTGTGAAAGAAGAAGGCTGTGTGTAAGTAGGGTCTTCTTAGTTGTCTCATTGTTCATATTTAATATTGTATCTGGACAGCTATTATATATGATAAGAAGTGTAAAAGTAGCTTCTTGAATCACAAAATAATCAGCTATTGTGGTGACAGGGTAGCGCGATAGGAGCTGGCTCTAGTTGAGGAGCGCACTAGCTCGGGAGCGTGCTAGGAGCATGAGAAGAGCTGTCTCTAGCTCAGGAGCGCGGTAGCCCAAGAGTGTGCGAGGAGCGCGAGAGGAGCTACCTCTAGCTCAGGAGCACAAGAGGAGTTGTCTGTAGCTCAGGAGAGCAAGAGGAGTTGCCTCTAGCTCGGGAACACGAGAGGAGCTGTCTGTAGCTCAGGAAAGTAAGAGAAGCTGCCTCTATCTCGGGAGCTCGAGAGGAGCTGTCTGTAGCTCCGGAGAGCAAGATGAGCGCGCATTGAGCGGGAAAGGAGCTATTTGTAGATCGGGAGCGCGAGGAGCGTGAGATGAGCTGTCTGTAGCTCGGGAGCGTGACAGGAACTTCCTCTAGCTCGTGAGCGCGAGGATCGCGAGAGGATCTGTCTGTTGCTTGGGAGTGCAACAGGAGTTTCCTCTAGCTCGGGAGCGCGAGGATCGCGAGAGGAGCTGTCTGTAGCTCGGGATCGCGAGAGGATCTGTCTGTTGCTTGGGAGTGCGACAGGAGTTTCCTCTAGCTCGGGAGCGCGAGGAGTGCGAAAGGAGCTGTCTGTAGCTCGGGAGCGCGAGGAGCGTAAGAAGAGCTGTCTGTAGCTCGGGAGCGCGAGAGGAGCTTTCTATAGCTCGGGAGCGTGACAGGATCTTCCTCTATCTCGGGAGCACGAGGAGCGCGAGAGGAGCTGTCTAGAGCTCGGGAGCGTGACAGGAGCTTCCTCTAGCTCGGGAAGCGCGAGGAGCTGTCTGTAGATCGGGAGCGATCTACAGACAGGAATCCCTTGAGAAGTATTAAAACATTGTAAAATACAAAGTAAAGATTCACTCTATCTAGAAAGAGAATTATGTCAACCAGGTAAACATGACGATCACCACAATAAAACGGGAGTTCCCTACAATCATACTAAGCTCGCCGACAGCGATGTGCATTTGTTATTTCTTACCTTGATCCTTAAAGGGATGACTGCAATCTCCTGAGAATAAAAATTCTTCGTGAATGCAAGAAATTTACGTACTCGCTGGCGGCAATGACAAGAATGAAGATGGCGGCAACGTACCGCGCATGCGCAGGGATCCGAGACACGGGATTGGCTATTCCGCTCTCCTTGGCCAATTCCAGCCAATGAAAATGAAGTTCGATTCAGTTTTGAACTTACCGCCGTTCCGAATAGCTATGGAGGCCACCCTAGTTGAAGGAGAATCTAGCATATTACAGACTTTTGAAAGAAAGGTCGAAAAAAAACCTTTTTCGCTATTAAATTATAATTATGATGATTTTATCATTACTTCAGGTAATTATGATGAATTTTATGATAATTCCTTTATTGTTAACAATGGTGATAATTATGATGATAATGACAATGATAATAATGATAATAATAATAAAATGATAATGATAATTTTGATAATTACTCCAAAAATAGCAAAAAATAACTCTATTCTAATAATTTTCATACTAATAATGGCAATATAAATAATAATCATATCATTATTATTGTCATTATAATGAGTATTATTGTCATTATTATTTCTAAAATTATCATTATTGTTATTATCATTATAAAAATAGTTATAATGATGAATATGACAGTAATAATTAGGATTATATCTGCAATAATTATAATGATAATAATGATGCTCATGACGATAATGACTATAATGATGATAATCATAAGAATAATGAAAATAATAATGATAATGATAATAATAGAGTCAATTTCTAAAGAAATAAAGGCTAAAACTAATAAAATCCTAAAAGTCGAATAACGGGAAAACCTATCATTACAGCGTTTTGAGAAAGGTCGAAAAAAACCCTTTTTCGCTTTTAAATGATAATTATGATAATTTTAACATTAATTCATAATTTCATAATAATTCATTTATTATTGACAATAATTATAATAATTATGGTAATAATGACAATAATATAAATATTAATAATAAAATAATAATTATGACGATAATTTGGATAATTACTGCAATAATAGCAATAATTAATTCTATTCTAATAATTTTCATACTAATAATGACAATAGAAATGATAATATCATTATTATTGTTATCATAATGAGTATCATTGTCATTAGTTTTTCTAAAATTACCATTATTGTTATTATCATTATAAAAATAGTTATAACGATGAAAAAAATAGTAATAATTAGCATTATAACTGCAAGAGTTATAATGATAGTAATGATAATCATGACGATAATGACTATAATGATGGTAATCATAAGAATAATGACAATAATGATGATAATGATAATAATCATAGAGTCCATTTATAATGAAATAAAGGCTAAAACTAATAAAATCCCAAAAGTCTAAAAAAAAAAAAAAGGCAAGATCTAGCGTATTACAAACTTATGAGAGAAAGGTCGAAAAAAAACCTTTTTCGCTTTTAAATGATAATTATGAAGATCCTAACATTAATTCAGGTAATTATGATGATTTTCATGACAATTCCTTTATTATTAACAATAATGATACTTATGATGATAATGACAATAATAATAATGATAATAATAATAAAATGATAATTACAATGATAATTTTGATAATTACTGCAATCATAGCAATAATTAACACTATTCTAATAATTTTCATACTAATAATGACAATAGAAATTATAATAATACCATTATAATTGTTATTATAAGGAGTGTTATAGTAATTATTATTTCTAAAACTATCATTATTGTTATTATCATTATAAAATAATTATAATGATGGAAATGAAAGTAATAATTGGCATTATAACTGCAATAATGATAATAAAAATAATGACAGTAATAATTAGCATAATAATGATTATAACTGGAATAATTATAATGATGATAATTATAAGAATAATGCCAATGATTATGCTAATGCTGATAATGATAATCATAGAGTATATTTATAATGAAATAAAGGCTAAAACGAATAAAATCCCGAAAGTCGAAAAAAACGGCAAAATCTTGCGTATTACATCCTTGTGATAGAAAGGTCGAAAAAAAAACCTTTTTCGCTTTTAAATAATAATTATGATGATTTTAACATTAATTCAAGAACTTATGATGATTTTCATAATAATTTCTTTATTATTAACAGTAATGATGATAATTATGATTATAATGACTAATAATAAGGATAATGATATTAAAATGATAATTATAATGATAATTTTAATAATTACTGCATTAATAGCAATAATTACTTCTATTATAATATTTTTTTTACTAATAATGACAATAATAATAATAATAATAATATCATTATTATTGTTATTATAATGAGTATTATTGTCATTATTATTTCTAAAATTATCCTTATTGTTATTATTATTATAAAAAATAGATATAATGATGAAATTAACAGTAATGATTAGCATTATAACTGCAATAATGATAATAATATTAATAATAATGACGATAATGATTATAAGGAGGATAATCATAAGAATAATGACAATAATGATGATAATGATAATAATAAACATACAGTCCATTTATAACGAAATAAAGGCTAAAACTAATAAAATTCCTAAAGTCGAAAAAACGGTAAAATCTAGCTTATTTTGATTTTGAGAGAAAGGTAAAAAAAAAAACTTTTTTCGCTTTTAAATGATAATCATGCTGATTTTAACATTAATTCAGGTAATTATGATTTTCATGATAATTCCATTATTATTAACAAAAATGGTGATAATTATGATTATAATGACAATAATAATAAGGATAATAATAAAATGATAATTATAATGATAATTTGTATAATTACTGCAATAATAACAATGGTTAACTCTATTCTAATAATTTATATACTAATAATAACAATAGAAATAATAATAATATCATTATTATTATTATTATTATAATGAGCATTATTGTCGTCATTATTTCTAAAGTTATCATTATTGTTATTATCATTATAAAAGTAGTTATAATGATGAAAATGACAGTAATAATTAGCATAATAATAATTATAACTGTAATAATGATAATGATACTAATGATAATCATGACGATAATGACTGTAATGATGATAATCATACGAATATTGACAATAATGATGAAAAAAAACTCATAGAGTCAATTTATAATGAAATAGAGGCTAAAACTAATAAATTCCCAAAAGTCGAAAACAAACGAAAAATGTAGGATAATAATGCCTTTTGAGAAAAAGGTCGAAAAAACCTTTTCGCTTTTAAATAATAATTATGATTATTTTAGCATTAATTCAGGTAACTATGAGGATTTTCATGATAATTCCTTTATTATTAACAATAATGATAATTATGATGATAATTGCACTAGGAAAAATAATAATAAAAGGATAATTATGATGATAATTTTGATAATTGCTGCAATAATAGCAATAATTAATTCTATTCTAATAGATGATTTTAACATTAATTCAGGAAATTATGACGATTTTCATGATTTTATTATTAACAATAATGATGATAATTATGATGATAATGGCACTAATGATAATAATAATAATAATAATAAAAAGATAAATATGATGATAATTTTGATAATTACTGCAGTAATAACAATAATTGACTCTATTCTAATAATTTTCATACTAATAATGACAATAGAAATAATAATATCATTATTATTGTTATTATAATGAGTATTATTGTCATTATTATTTCTAAAATTATCATTATTGTTATTATCATTATAAAAATAGTTATAATGATGAAAAAGGAATTAGCATAATAATACTTATAACTGCAATGATGATAATGATAATAATGATAATCATGACGATAATGACTATAATGATGATAATCATAAGAATAATGACAATAATGATAAGGATGATGATAATGATCAATGAAATAAAAGCTAAAACTAATAAAATCCCAAAAGTCGAAAAAACGGCAAAATCTAGCATATTACAGCCTTTTGAGAGAAAGGTCGAAAAAAAACTCTTATTCGCATTTAAATGATAACTATGATGATTTTAACATTAATTCAGGTAATTCTGATGATTTTCATGGTAATTTCTTTATTACTTTATTATTAACAATAATGATGATAATTATGATGATAATGACAATAATATTAATAAGAAGAAAATGACAATTATAATGACAATTTTGATAATTACTGCAATAATAGCAATAATTTACTCTATTCTAATATTTTTCATACTAATAATGACAATAGAAATAATAATGATATCATTATTATTCTTATTATAATGTGTATTATTGTCATTATTATTTCTAAAATTATCATTATTATTTCTAAAATTATCATTATTGTTATTATTATAAAAATAGTTATAATGATGAAAATGACAGTAATTATTAGCATAACAATCATTATTACAACAATAATAATAATGATAATAATGATAATCATGACGAAAATGACTATAATGATGATAATCAAAAGAATAATCACAATAATGATAATGATAATAATAATCATAGAGTCCATTTATAATGAAATAAAGGCTAAAACTAATAAAATCCCACAAGTCTAAAAAACGGCAAAATCTAGCGTATTACAGCCTTTTGAGAGAAAGGTCGAATAAACGTTTTTCGATTTTATATAATGATTATAATGATTTTAACATCAATTCAGGTAATTATGATGATTTTCATGGTAATTCCCTTATCATTAACAATATTGATGATAATTCTGATGATGATGAGAATGATAATGATAATAATAAAAAATAATAATTATAATGATAATTTTGATAATTACTGCAATAATAGCAACAATTAACTCTATTTTATTTCATAGTAACAATGACAATAGAAGTAATAATAATAATATTATTATTTACATTAAAATGAGTACTATTGTCCTTTTTCTTTCTAAAATTATCCTTATTGTTATTATCATTATAAAAATAGTTATAATGATGAAAATGACAGAAATAATTAGCATAATAATCATTATAACTGCAATAATGATAATGATAATAATTATAATCATGACGATAAGGACTATAATGATAATAATCATAAGAATAATGACAATAATGATGATTATGATGATAATAATAATCATAGAGTCCATTTATAAGGAAATAAAGGCTAAAACTGATAAAATCCCAAAAGTCGAAAAAACGGCAAAATCTAGCGTATAACAGAAATTTGAGAGAAAGGTCGAAAAATACCCTTTTTGCTTTTAAATGATAATTATGATGATTTTAACATTAATGCAGGTAATTATGGTGATTTTCATGATAATTCCTTCATTATTAACAATGATGATAATTAAGATGATAATGACAATAATAATAATGATAATAATAATAAAATGGTCAGTATAATAATTATTTTGATATTTACTGCAATAATAGCAATAATTAACTCTATTCTAATAATTTTCATACTAATAATGACAATAGAAGTAATGATAATATCATTATTATTGTTATTATAATGAGCATTTTTGTCATTATTAATTCTAAAATTTTCATTATTGTTATTATCATTATAAAATAGTTATCATGATGAAAATGACAGTAATAATTATCATTATAACTATGATCATGACGATCATGACTATAATAATGATAATCATGAGAATAGTGACAATAATGATGATAATAATAATCATAGAGTCCATTTATAATGAAATAAAGGCAAAAACTAATAAAATCCCAAAAGTCGAAAAAACGACAAAATCTAGCGTATTGTAGCCTTTTCAGAGAAAGGTCGAAAAACCCTTTTTCGCTTTTAAATGATAATTAGGATGATTTTAACATTAATTCAGGTTATTATGACGATTTTCATGATATTTCTTTTATTATTAACAATAATGATGATAATTATGATGATAATGACAAAAATGATGATTATAATAATAAAAAGATAGATATGATGATAATTTTGATAATTACTGCAATAATAGTAATACGATCAAGTCTATTAAAATTCATGATGAAAATAGATGATAAAAATGATAAAAACAACAATAACCGTAAATATTTCATTAGGAATATTAGAAAATAAAGAAAATGCGCTAAAAGAAAAGAAAAATAAAGAAAGTGAAAGAAAGAAAAAGTCCACAAATATGTTATCACCATTCTCTATGTTTTTCTTTTGTAGTTCCATTATTCTGTGTTTGAAAGGAAATTAGAAAACGGGGAGTGAATAATTTATATTTCTTTATTTACGCATCCTCTGAACTTGATATACGTAATCATACATAAGAACTGTTTACTTCGATCGCTGTTTGGTATATATGATGAGATTATCACTAATTATCATAATGCTTAATTGACTAGTAGTATTGTTTTCATTATAAGCAGTATTGTTTTTAACAGCATCATTGTTTATATTGAAATATCACTGACTATTGATAGCACATATGCTAGGTGATGTTTTATGTGTCATAATGTAGTAGTGATATTTGTCATAACAGTAGTAGTGATATTTGTCATAACAGTAGTAGTGATATTTGGTTGCAACAGCAGTAATATTATCATAATGATGCAATTCTGCTGATGAAAGTAATAATAATAATAATAGTGATAATAGTGTGCTTGCATATATATATATATATATATATATATATATATATATATATATATATATATATATATATATATATATATATATATATATGTATATCTATTTGTGTATATATATATATATATATATATATATATATATATATATATATATATATATATATATATGTATGTATATATATATTAAGTTTCTCCCGGATAGTTCCGAATCCCGGTTTTCTTATTTATACTGCGTTCAAAGAAAACAGCATCTTGTCTCATGTTCTATTTCTTTTCTCTCTCTTTCTTCTTCGTGTCTTTCTTTTAAGAGATTCATATTATGATTCAAATGTATAATTGGAAAAGTCAACACTAGAAATGACGAAAAACTAACCTTATAGCCTGAATATATTTAATTAGCAAATTAATAATAACGAAGTTTATTTTCATTTTCAAAATTTTAAAATTTTAAAATAATATAAGGAGGTGAGTTGTCTCACACGGAGCTGCGGGAAATACGACAATTTCAATGCGCATGCGCGGGGTCTCTCGTATACTTACTGTTCAATTATCTCGCCGCACAACACGGCCAGTGTAATTATCAAACTATCATTAGAATTATCATTTTATCATTATTATTGTCATTATCATCATTATTATCATCATTGTTAATGATAAGAATTATCAGAAAATCATCATAATGACTAGAATCACGTTAAATCATTATAATTATCGATCTAAGTTAAAATATTTTTCGACGTTTCTCTCAAAGGCTGTAATACGCTAGATTTCGCAATTTTCTGACTCTTGGGATTTTACTTCTTTTGTTTTTTATTTCATAAATGGACTCTATAATAATAATAATAATAATGATAATTTTAGAAATAATAATGATAGTATAAGAATTATAATAAACAATGATAATGATATCATTATTTCTATTGTCATTATTAGTATGAAAATTATTAGAATAAATTAATTATTGCTGTTGATGCAAGTAATGATTAAACTTTTTGTCGTTATTATCATCATTATGATTATCATAATTTATGGTTAATAATAAAGGAAACATCGCTGAAAAATCATCATAATTACCCACAGCTCAATGTTAAAATCATCGTATGATTATCATTTAAAAAGAAAGGCTTTTTCGACGTTTCTCTGAAAGCGCTGTAATACGTTGATTTTCCGTTTTTTCGGCTTTTATTCTTACTACTTTTTGCCTTTATTTCATTATAAATTTATTCATTATTTATTATTATTATCATTATTATCATTATTCTCATTATTCTCATGATTATTATCATTATAATATTATTGTCATAATTATCTTTATTATTATTTTCATTATTGCAGCTAAAATAATCTTTATGCTAATTATTATTGTCATTTTCTATCATTATAATCAATATTATAATGATAATAACAATGAATCATACTTTGAAATAATAACTGATAAAAATAATAATTTATATCATAATGATATTGATAATCGTATTATTTCTTATTTGTCATTACTAGTATGAAAATCATTAGAATAGACTAATTTATTGCTATTGTCATGGTAATTATCAAAACTATCATTATAATGATCTTTTTACCATTATCATTATTATTATCATTATCATGATGATTACCATCGATATAAGCTAATAGTAAAGGAATTATCATGAAATCATTACCTGAATTAATGTTAAAATCAATGTTAATTATTATTTAAAAGCGAAAAAGTTTTACAAGCCTTTCAAAAAGTTCACAATCTTTTGTCATTTTTTTCAACTTTTGGAATTTTACTACTTTATTTCATTATAAATGGAGTCTATGCATTGCTGTTATTATCCTCATTATTATCATTATTGTCGTTATTCTCATGGATTATTATCATAGTTTTATTATTTGTCATAATTATCATTTTTCATAATGCAGTTATAATAATTATTATGTTAATTATTATTGTCATTTTACTCGAGTTATAATTATTTATATAATTGATAGTAATAATTAATGATAATTTTTGATATAATAATGACAGTAGTAAATAATTGGGCCTAATGACAATGATAATAATGTTATTATTTCTATTGTCATTATTTAGTATGAAAATGATTAGAAATAGACTTAATTATTGCTATTATTGCAGTAATTATCAAAACTATCATTATAATTTTCATTTTATCATTATTATCATTCTTATTGTCATTATCATCATGAATATTTCATCAATATGGTTAATAATCAAGGAATTACCATGAAAATCATCATAATTACCTGAATTAAGGTTAAAATTATTATAATTATCATTTAAATTCGAAAAAGGGTTATTTTGGACGTTTCTCTCAAAAGGATGTAATAAGCTAGATTTTGCCGTTTTTTCGACTAATTATTGCTATTATTGCAGTAATTATCAAAATTATCATCATAATTATCATTTTATCATTATTATCGCTATTATTCTCATTATCATCAATATTATCATTATGGTTAATAATAAAGGAATTATCATGAAAATCATCATAATTACCTGAGTTAATGTTAAAATCATCCTAATTGTCATTTAAAAGCGAAAAGTATTTTTTTCGACTTTTGGATAGATTTTTACCGTTTTTTCGACTTTTGGGATTTTACTACTTTTCGCCTTTATTTTATTATAAATGGACTCTATGATTATTATTATCATCATTATTGTCATAATTCTTATGATTATTATCATTATAGTCATTATTGTCACAATTATCATTATTATTATCATTATTTCATGTATAATAATTATTATGCTAATTATTATTGTCATTGTTATCATTATAACTATTTGTATAATGATAATAGCAAGAATGATAATTCTAGAAATAATAAGGACAGTAATGATGATTATAATGACAATGATAATGATATTATTATTTCCATTAGCATTTTTAGTATGAAAATGATTAGAAGAGACTTAATTACTGCTATTATTGCAGTAATTATCAAAACTATCATTATAATCATCATTTTATCATTATTATCATTATTATTGTCATTATCATCATGATTATCATCATTATGGTTAATAATAAAGTAATTATTATGAAAATAATAATAATTACCTGGATTAATGTTAAAATCATCATAATAAGCACTTTAAAAGCGAACAATATTTTTTCGACGTTTCTTTCAAAAGAATACGCTAGATTTTGCGGTTTTTTCGACTTTTGGGATTTTACTACTTTTCGCCTTTATTTCATTATAAATTGATTCTATGATTATTATTATCATCATTATCATCATCTTTGTCATTATTCTTATGATTATTATCATTATAGTCATTATCGTCATAATTATCATTATTATTATTATCATTATTGCAGTTATAATAACTAATAGTGCTCATTATTATTGTCATTTTCAGCATTATAACTATTTTTATAATGATAACAATAATGATAATATTAGAAATAATAACGACATTAATGATAATTATAATGACATGCTTAATGATAATTATAAATTGACAATTGATAATGATATTATTATTATTTCTACATTGTCATTATTATTATGAAAATTATTAGAATAGAGTTAATTATTGGATATTATTTACAGTAATTATCGAAATTTATTATTATAATTATCATTTTATCATAATTATCATTATTATTGTCATTATCATCATGATTATAAAGATGTCACATAATGATGATAATAACTCATTATAGAAAGCCAATCTATAATGAGAAAAAGGCTAATAGTAGAACAATCCCATAAGTCAAAAAACCTGCGAAATCTAGCGAAATACAGCCTTAGGAGAGATGAATCGAAAACCTCCCTTTTTCGAGTTTAAAGGATGATTATGATGATCTTAGCAATGATTCTGGCAATTATGATTTTGATGATAATCATCATAATTACCAGAATCATTGCTAAGATCACTGTCCTTATTATTTCTAGAATTATCATTCTTGCTATTATCATTATAAAAATAGTTATAATGATAACAATGGCAATAATAATTAGCACAATAATTATTATACATGAAATAATGATAATGATAATGATAATTATGACAATAATGACAATAATGATA
>NC_091549.1:29865422-29880422 GCF_042767895.1 Penaeus vannamei
TAATTATAATGACAATGATAATGATGTTATTATTATTTCTATTGCCATTATTTGTATGGAAATTATTGGAATAGAGTTAATTATTGCTATTATTGCAGTAATTATCAAGATCATCATTATAATCATGCCTATCTTTATTATCATTATTATTGTCATTATCATTGTCATTATCATCATAATTATCCACATTATTGTCAATAATAAAGGAATCATCATGGAAATCATCATAATTACCTGAATTAATGTTTAAATCCTCACAATTACCACAAAAAACGAAAAGTTTTTTCGACGTTTCTCTCAAGGTTACCGTCTGTTTTTTTTTTTTTTTTTTTTTTTTGTTTTTTTCGATTTATTTTCCCGATTTTGATGAAACTCACCCCTTTTATTTGGGCCCTTTCCATTGCCTGTGGTCGATTTTTTCGAAATCGCCCGAACAGTTTTTTAATTATTGTTCAAAAAAGGAAAAAACGAAATTCGCCATTTAAAATGCAGCACCTGGGGCAAAAGGGTTCCGACTTCAGAAACGGCAAGATATTCAATTTTATTTGATTTTTACAGAACTACCTTATACAACTTGATCAGAGCGTTTTTCGATTTCGACTTCAATTTTTTTTTTTTTTGAATTTTGAAATAGGGGACTTAAAAAAAAAATAAAAATTTTCTTACATTGACCCACAAAAATAAAAGGGAAAAACTGCGAAAACGCCCCGATCAAGTTGCAGATATTTTTTTTTCTCAAAATGAGCCATAATATGTTAATTTTGGACATATGGTGTGCCGGGAAACCTTTTACCCACCCCTTTGGGTTCGAAACATCGGGATTTTTCGTTTCTTCATCTTTCCCAAAGGGTATCTTGATATCAACAAAACAAGGCTAAGATTATCTTCCTACACCTAATCCTCTATCATCCATCATTCCGAAATCTTGGGCATTGCCACCGTAAATTTCCAAAAACTACTATAGTGCGGGTGGTGGCATGATTGGGGTCTATAGGGCCCACTTTACCATTTTTAAAATTTTCAAAAATCATACAGCCATTCGATTTATGTTTGAATAGAACTATCTTTTTACTATTATATGCAGAAGCTATTTTGAGAAGTTGACCACTTTTTCTGGTGAATATTTTCCGAAGGGGACTATTTTAACACCCCAATAGGAGATTTTGAAAACATATGTCACTTTTACAAGAACCACGTGAAAATATTGCAAATCCTCATGGCAGTATGTAAAGAACTATTATTCAGCTACAAAATGACCATAATACTTTAAAATCGGACCGATTATACGTGTGCTATGCGTAAAAATATGACGGACCTAAAAACCCATCTTATTCCTTTTTTTTTATGTTTACATTTTAAGACAAATCATGTACAGAATACTTGTATTTGATATAATTTATTTATACCTATTATTGATGCACTAATGGGGTTTCAACGTATAACATTTGTCGAAAGAATAACTTTTTTCCCGTCGGACGGGTACCCAAAAACATACTTTTCCCCGCGGCGGGCCGCTGGACCCTAAAACGTCTTTAAATCAGCGGAATAACTCTACGGGGGCACGTAGCCAAATTTCACTCTCAGACCCCGTGGAAAAACGAAAAAAAATTTCATGGCGATGTGAAACTAGTATATAAGGTATAAGAGCACATTAGATAATTTTCGTGTACCCCATGACCTTTTGTTTATTTATTTTTACTTCCGTTTGTTTCTTTGTTTGTTTATTGTTGTTTTATTGTTTTTTTTGATTGTTAGTTTGTGTTTTCTAATATTTCTAAAAATTATGAACACATTTTAACGAGATTTTAACCAAAATGATTTTAACATAACTTAGACGCTTATTGAGTTTGGGTGATTAAAAATAGTTTGGTCCAGGATTTTTTTTAACTCGAAAGGTTATCCCGGTTTTTAAACCTGGGTTTGCCTTCCTAATTGATATTCCCTAAAAAGGGGGGCCTGAATTTGGCAAAAACCCCCCGGGGGGGGGGGAAAATTTGCATTTTAAAATTTTTTCTAAGATAAAGAATATTATGTGAAAAAAAAAGAAAGCCCTATGAAAAAAAATATCATTTTGTTTTTTATATGGGAAAAAAACTTCTTTCGTTTTTTACGTTTTGGGTTTTTTTAAATTATTCCCAAAAAAAAAGGTTGGGCTCATCTTATTGAAATTTGATAAGCTTTGAAAATAACCTCATATTTTTTTTATCTCAATCATTCGTCACAATTGCCATTTTTTTAAAATAAATCAAAAAAAAAATATTTCGGTCGACATCGAAAATCGCTCTCCCCTAAAAAAAAACGGTGGGCCTTGAAATTTTCAGGGGGGAACCGGGGCCCAGAAATCCTTGAAAATGCATTAAAATCAATTTCGGGATGAGGGGGGAAAATCGCCGAAAAATCAGCATTTTCCTCAACAGGCATTACGCTAGATTTTGCCGTTTGTTTGACTTATGGGATTTTATTACTTCCCTTTTTTTTCATTAGAAATGGACTGAATGAAATTATCTCATCATTCTTATCTTTCTGTCATCATTTTTATGATTATTATCATTATAGTCATTATCATCGATTATCATTATTTTTATCATCATTATTGCAGTTATAATAATTACTATGCTAATTTTTTGTTATTTTATCATTATAAAATTATATAATGATAAAAGCAATAATGATAATCTTAAAAATAATAATGACAATAATAATAAAAAAAGAAAAATTTTTAATGATATCATTATCATTTCTATTGTCATTATTAGTATGAAAATTATTGGGATAGAGTTAATTATTGCTATTATTGCAGTAATTATCAAAATAATCATTAAAATTTAAATTTTTAATGATTATCATTATCATTGTCATTATCATCATAATTATCATCATTATTGTCAGAAAAAAAAGGAATAATCTTTGGAAATCATCAAAATTACCTGAATTAATGTTAAAATCCTCATAATTACCCACAAAAGCAAAAAAGGGTTTTTTTCGAGCTTCAACAGGCTGAAAACGCTGGATTTTGCCGTTTGTTCGATTTAAGGGATTTTATTACTTGGCCTTTTATTTCTTGAAATGGACTGAATGATAATTTTTAAACATCATTATTATCATTACTGTCATCATTTTTATGATTATTATCATTATAGTCATTATCATCATGTATCATTATTTTTATCATTTATTGCAGTTATAAAAATTACTATCTAATTTTTTGTTATTTTTATCATTATAACAATTATATAATGATAAAAGCAATAATGATAATTTTTAAAAATAATAATGACAATAATAATAAATAAAAATGAAATGATAATGATATCATTATCATTTCTATTGTCTTTTGGTATGAAAATTATTGGGATAAGTTAATTATTGCTATTTTTTGCGGGTAATTACCCGAAAACCCTTATAATTATGATTTAATGATTATCATTATCATTGTCATTATATCATAATTATCATCATTATTGTCAGTAAAAAAGGAATAATCAGGGAAATCATCAAAATTACCTGAATTAATGTTAAAATTCTCATAATTACCACAAAAAAGCAAAAAGGGGTTTTTTTCGCCCGTTTCTCTCAACGGTTTAAATGGGATTTTTTTTTTACTTCGGGGTTTTTATTTTTCATTAGAAATGGACTGAATGAAAATTATTATCATCATTATTATCATTACTGTCATCATTTTTAGGGAATTATTATGATTATAGTCATTATCATCATGATTATAATTATTATTATCATTATTGAAAAGTTATGATAATTATCATGTAATTATTATTGTTATTTTTATCTTTTTTATAACTATTTATATAATGATAATAGGAATAAGGGTAATTTTGGGAAATAATAATAAAATAATAATAATTTTTGGGACAATGATAGTGTTTTATTTTTTTTCTTTGCCATTATTAGTATAAAATTATTGGAATAGATTTAATTATTGCTATTATTAAAATAATTATCAAGATTATCATTATAGTTATTATTTTATCATTATTATCATTATTAATGTCATTAGCATTGTCTTTTCCATCTTAATTATCATCATTATTGTCAATAAAAAGGTTATCATGGAAATCATCATAATTACCTAAAATAATGTTAAAATCCTTAAAATTACCTTTAAAAAAGCAAAAAGGGGTTTTTCGACGTTTCTCTCAAAAGGCTGTAATACGCGGGAATTTTGCCTTTTTTTTCGACTTTTGGGTTTTTCTTACTTCTGGCCTTCATTTCATTATAAATGGATTGAATGATAATTATTATCATCATTATTACCATTAATCATCATTTTTATGATTATTATAATTATAGTCATTATCTCTGATTATCATTATTATTATCATAGTTACTGCAGTTATAATAATTATTATGCTAGTTATTATTGCTATTTATATCATTATAACTATTTACATAATGATAATAGCAATAATGATTCTAGAAATAAAAAGACAATAATAATAATCATAAAGGGACTAATGATAATTATTATCATCATTATTATCATTACTTTTATATTTTTTATGATTATTATAATTATAGTCATTATCATGATTATCATTATTATTATCATCTTTTATGATTATATTAATTATTATCTAATTATATTTCTATTTTTATCATTAAAACTATATACAAATGATAGTGTCATTATTAGAAATAATAATGACAATAATAATAATTATAATGACAAGATAATGATGTTATTATTATTTCTATTGCCATTATTAGTATGAAAATTATTGGAATGATTTAAATTATTGCTATTATTCAGTAATTATCAAGATTATCATTATAATTAGGATTTTATCATTATTATTATCATTATTATTATTGATATCATCATTGTCATTATCATCATATTTATAATCATTATTGTCAATAATAAAGGAATTATCATGGAAATCTCAAATTACCTGGTTGATGTTAAAATCCTCTAATTAGCTTTAAAAAAGCAAAAAGGGTTTTTCCCCTTTTTCTAAAAAGGCTACCGAGATTTTCCTTTTTTGACCTTTCTGTTTTTAACTTCTGGCCTTTATTTCATTAGAAATGGATGAATGAAAATTTTTTCATCATTATTATCATTCCTGTCATATTTGTATGATTATTATCTTTTAAAATCATTATACATGATTATCACTATCATTATCATCATTATTGCAGTTATAATAATTATTTCCCAAATTATTATTGCAAATTTTATCATTATAACTTTTTATATAATGAAAATTTGAATAATGATAATCTTAGATATAATAATGACAAAATATTATTATAATGACAATGAAAAAAGATTATTATTTCTATTCCATTATTAGTATGCTATTATTGCATAAATATCAAGATTATTTTATAATTTTGATTTTATATTATTATCATTATTATTTTAATTATCATTGTCATAAACATAATAATAATTATTATGCCAATTATTATTAAATTTTTCATTATAACTATTTATATAATGATAATTGCAATAATGATAATCTTAAAAATGACAATAATAATAATTATAATGAAAGATAAGATGATATTATTTTTCTATTCCCATTATTAGTATGAAAATTTTTAAAAAAAAGGTTTTAAATTTATTGCTATTTTGCATAATTATCAAGATAACTTATAATTATGATTTTATCAGTATTATCATTATTATTGTCATCATCATTGTCTTCATTATGATTATCATCGTTATTGTCAATAATAAAGGAATTATCGGTAATAATTACCTAAATTTAAATTTTAAAACCTCTAATCACCATTAAAAAGTAAAGGTTTTTTCGACGTTTCTCTGGATGAAATATTATATATTGCCGTTTTTTTTTGGGTTTTTTATTACTTCGGGCCCTTTTATTTCATTATAAAGGGACTGAATGATAATTATTATCACTATTATTATCATTACTGTCATCCTTTTTTTGATCATTATCATTGTTTATAAAATTATTATTATTTTCATTATTGTTTCTAAGATTATCATTATTGCATTATAAATTTTGAATAGTTGTACTGATAAAAATAACAATAATAATTAGCATAATAATTATCATAACTGCAATAATGATGAATAATAATGATGATAATGACTAAAAGGATAATCGTAAAAATGATGATAGTAATGATAATAATGATGATAATAATTATCAAATTATGATTATAATTATGACTTTAATTTTTTTTTTCATTACTATTGTCATTATCTTTTCATTATCATCATAATTCCCATCATTATTGTCAATAATAAAGGTTATCTAAATTATCATTATTACCTGAATTAATGTTAAAACCCCCCAAATTACCTTTAAAAAGAAAAACGTTTTTTCGATTTTCTCAAAATTTAATATAGATTTTGCCGTTTTTCGAATTAGGAAATTTTTATTTTTTATTTCATTATAAATTGACTGAATGATAATTTCATCATTATTATCATTGCTGTCATCAGTAATGAAAAAAACCAAATAATAAAATCCCAAAAGTCGAATAAACGGCAAAATCTACGCATTCACCTTTTGAGAAAACTCGAAAAAAGCCCTTTTTTCGCTTCTTTATGGTAATTAGGGTTTTTAAACAAATTTGGAAAATATGTTTTCCATGAAAATTTCCTTCTTTAAAGACAATAAGGATTAATTAATGATAATGACAATATAATGAAATAATAATGATAATAATGAGAAAATCATAATTATAATGATAATCTTATAATTACTTTAAAAAATTTAAATTTTAATTATTTTCATACTAATTGGAAATAATATAATAATATCATTATCATTGTCATTATTTTTTCATTGTCGTTATTATTTCTAAGATTATCATTATTGCTATTTCATTATATAAATAGGATAATGAAAAAAATAGCAATAAAAATTAGCATAATAATAATTATAATTGCAATAATGATGAAAAAATAAGGATAATCATGATGATAATGGCTATAATGTAATAATAAAAAAAAATTATGACAATAATGATAATATATCATTCAGTCCATTGATAATGAAAAAAAGGGCCAAAATTTTAAAAACCAAAAGCAAAAAAAAGGGGGAAAATCTACACCTTTTAGAAAACGACGAAAAATTTTTTTCGCTTTTACTGGTAATTATGGGGTTTTTAAACATTAATTCAAATTTGATGTTTTTATGAAAATTTCCCCTTATTATTAAAAATAATAAAATAATTATGATGTTTATGACAATGATAATGACAATAATAATGATAAAAATGATAAAATAAAAATTATAATGATAATCTTGATATTTACTGCAATAATAAAATAATTAACTCTTTTCCCAATAATGTTCATACTAAAATGGCAATAGAAATAATAATCTCATTATCATTGTCATTATAATAACATTATTGTCATTATTATATCTAAGAATCATTATTGCTATTATCATTATATAAATAGTTATAATGATAATAATACAATAAATCCCATAAGTCGAAAAACGGCAAAATTTTGCGTACCCTTTTTGGAAAATCAAAAAAAAATTTTTCGTTTTTTAATAAATTATGGGGTTTTAAATTAATTCGGTATTGATGATTTCCATGAAAACCTTTTTTTTGACAATAATGATGATAATAGAAAGTTTTAAATTTGCAATACCCGTTTTTATCATAAAATTATATTCCCGATCGGGATTCGACCCCTCGCCGCCAATCAGGGAAAAAAGAC
This sequence comes from Penaeus vannamei, assembly GCF_042767895.1. NCBI lineage: Eukaryota > Metazoa > Arthropoda > Malacostraca > Decapoda > Penaeidae > Penaeus > Penaeus vannamei. The sequence goes on from NC_091549.1 coordinate 29,873,095, forward strand.
CCGTTTTACCACTCGCAACGCCCACTCGAAGGAGTGAGAAGTGGCGCTTACTAGCATCCATAGACATTACCTCCCTACTCATAGCAAAGTTTCACACTCACCCCCCGGGCCTCGGAAATTTTTGGGACAGGCAGGAAAAACCCAAAATCAGATAACCAGGGCATTTTTAAAAAGATGGAATAATGCAATACCGCATTTTTATCGAACATTAAACCCTTTCCCCGATCGGGATTCGATCTCTTGCCGCCAATACGTGAATGCAAGACCCCACCTATCACTTAAACACTCCCCAAAAAGTAGTGAGCAACTAGACGCTTACTAGCATCCATAGAAAACCCTACCTACCATACATGAGTAAGGATGCAAAGTTTCACACTCCCCCCCGTGGGCACTGGTTTTAGGACAGAGCGGACAAATCACAAATCAGATAACCTGAGGTGCTTCTATGAAAGATAAATAATGCAATACCGCTTTTTTATCCTGAACATCATAACCTCCCCGATCAATTCGACCCCTCCCCCCAAACCAGTGAATCAAGACGGCCGCTTACCCGTCAACGACTCCTCAAAAGGAGTGAGCAAATAGGCGTTTATAGATCCATAGATATTACCTACCTACCATACAGAGTAAGGATAACAAAGTTTCCCCTACCCCCCGGGGCACTGGTATTTATGGACAAGCAGGAAAAATAAAAAAATTGGGTATTCATTTTATTTTCATAGAATGCCCTCAGGTTATCTGAATTGTTTTTGTCCGTCTTTTAAACCCCGGAAAGGGATGAAAATTTTCGTATCTAATGTATAAAGGGGGAAAAATATTATGGAAATTATCAAAAAAAAATAAAAATATCTTTATCTTGTCATTATAATTATTATTATTGTCATTTTTTTTCTAAGTTATCTTTTTATTATCATTATATAAATAGTTATAATGATAAAAATAATATAATAATTAGCATAAAAAAAATCAATAATGATATAATAATAATGATAATGATGATGATAATGACTATAATGATAATCATAAAAATTATACAGTAATGAAAATTTGATGATAATTTTTCATTCAACCCATTTAAAATGAATTAAAGGAAAGTAATAAAACCCCAAAAGTCAAAAAAACGGCAAAGTAAAAGGTTTTAAAGCCTTTGAGAGAAACGTAAAAAAACCTTTTCGTTTTTTAAGGTAATTATGAGGTTTTTAACTTAATTTGGGTAATTTTTTGATTTCCATGATAATTCCTTTTTATTGACAATAATGATGATAATTAGGATGATAATGACAATGATAATGACAATAATAATGATAATAATGATAAGATCATAATTATAATGATAATCTTGATAGTTAATGAAAAAAGCTTTTAACTCTATACCAATAATTTTCATAATTATAATAAAAAAATAATAATATTATATTGTCATTATAATTATTATTATTGTCATTATTATTTTAAGATTATCATTATTGCCATTTTTATTATAAAAGTAGTTATAATGAAAAAAACAAAATAATAATTAGTATGATTATTATCAGTTATAATGATAAAAATAGCAATAATAATTATATAATTTTTATTAGTTATCATGATAAAAATAACAATAATAATTAATAATGATTATATAATAATTATAATAATTTTAGTTATAATGAAAAAAATAGTAATAATAATTAGCATTTAATTATTATAACTCCAATAATGATGATAATAATGATGATACTCATGATGTTTTTAAAAATGATAATAATCATAAAAATGATGACAGTAATGAAAATTTGATAATAATTATCATTTATAATGAAAAAAGGCCAGAATTAATAAAAACCCCAAAGTCAAAAAAAAACGTCAAAAAAAAATTTTTCCTTTTTTTAATGAAAATTATGAGGTTTTTTAATATTAATTCAGGTAATTATGATGATTTCCATGATCATTCCTTTATTATTGATAATAATGATGATAATTATGATGATAATGACAATGATAATGACAATAATAATGATAAAATCATAATTATAATGATAATCTTGATAATTATAAAAAAAGCAATAATTTACTCTATTCCAATAATTTTCATATTAATAATGGCAATAGAAATAATAAATCATTATTTTTTATTTCAGCCTTTATTTCATTATAAATGGACTGAATGATAATTATTATGAATTATCATTATGTCATCTTTTTATGTTTATTATCATTAATCATTATCATCATGATTATCATTATTATTTATCATTATTGCAGTTATAATAATTATTTGCAATGATTATTCTGTTTTTATCATTATAACTATTTATGTAATGATAATAGCAATAATGTTAATCTTAAAAATAAAATGAAAATTTAAAAAATTATAATGATAATGAAAAGGATGTTATTATTGTTTCTATTGACATTATTAGTAAAAAATTATTAATGGTTAATTATTTATTATTCGTGATTATCAAGATTATTATAGTTAGTTTTATCATTATTATTATCATTACATTATCATCAATATCATCATTATTGTCAATAATAAAGGAATTATCATGGAAATTATCATAATTACCTGAATTTTTTTAAAAACCCTTTATAATTACCATTGGAAAAAGGGATTTTTTCACGTTTTCAAAAGGATAATACGCGGGGATTTTTCCTTTTTTCGACTTTGGTATCTTATTACTTCGGCCTTTTTTTTCATTATAACGGACTGTAAAATTTTTATCTCATTATTATCTTTTGTCATCATTTTTATGATCAATATTTTAATATTATCATCTGATTATTATTATTATCATCATTATTGCAGTTATAAAAATTAAATATGGTAATTTTATTGGTATTTATATCATTATAACTATTTATATAATGAAAAGGCAATAATGAAAATCTTGAAAAAATTGAAATACTTATAATAATAATAATTATAATGACAATGATAATGATAATTTTGATAATTACTGCAATAATTAACTCCATTCCAATAACTTTAACTAATAATGGCAATGAAATAATAATAACATCATTATCATTGTATTTAATTATTTTTTTTGTCATTTTTTTTTAAAATTATGATTATTTATTATCAGTATATAAATATTTTAAAGATAAAAATTAAAAAATTAAAATAATGTTTTAACTAATAACGGTGATAAAAATTTGATAATCTGATGATAATGAATAAATTTTTAATAACGAAAATTATGACAGTAATGATAATAATGTTGATAATAATTATTTTCCCATTAAATGAAATAAAGCCCAAAAGGTGATAAAACCCCAAAAAGTCGAAAAACCAAAATCTGTATTAAATTTTGACAGACAAGAAAAAAACGGCAGCTTTTAAAGGGTAATTGGGATTTTATCATTTATTCGGAAATTTTGTATTTTCATGAAAATTTCCCTTTTTTATTAAAAATGATATAATCATGATGAAAATACAATGTTAATGACAATAATTTTTAAAAATCAAAATTATAAATGATAATTTTGATAATTCAAAAATACTTAACTCTATTCCTAAATTTTAAACTAATAATGGCAATAAAATAAAAAAAATCATTACATTGTCATTATAGTTATCATTATTTCATTATTATTCTAAAATTATAATTATTTTTTTCATTATAAAATAGTTATTATAAAAAATACAATAATAATGTTTTTTTTCAAAAAGGTTAAAAATTATAAAAATTTTTTTGTAATAAAAAAAAATGAAAAATAATGATAATAATGAGGGTTTTTTTAATTACCTTTATAATAAAAAGCGAAAAAAAACCCGGCAAAAAATTCTAGCTTTACACCGGAAAACGTCGAAAAAATTTTTCTTTTTAATGGTAATTATGGGGTTTTTAAAAGATTTTAGGTAATTATGATTTTTCATGATAATTCCTTTATTATTGACAATAATGAGGAAATTATGATGATAATGACAATGATAATAAGAATAATAATGATAAAATAATAATCTAATGATATTTTGATAATTATTGCAATAATAGGATAAATTAACTTTTTTTTCAATGATTTTCATACTAATAAGGGAAAGAAATAATAATACATCATCATCATTGTCTTTAAAAGTTACATTATTGTCATTATTATTTCTAAAATTATCATTATTTATTATCATTATATAAATAGTTATAATGAAAAAAATAAAATAATAATTAATGTAATGATTATTATAACCAAAACGATAAAAATAATAATAACCATGATGATAATGACTATAATGAAAAAAATTTAGGGAAAATAATGACATTGATAATGATGATAATTATTATTCAGTCTATTTATAATGAAATGAAGGCCAGAAGTAAAAAAACCCCAAAAGTCAAAAAACGGCAAAATCTACCCTTTTTTGAGAGAAATGTCAAAAAAAATTTTTTCCCTTTTTAGTGGTAATTATGGGGTTTTTAACATTAATTCGGTAATTATGATGATTTTCATGATAATTCCTTTTTTAAAAATGATGATAATTATGATGATGACAATGATATTGATAATTATAATGTAAGTCATAATCATAATAAAAATTTTGAAATTACTGCAATAATTAATTTATTACAATAATTATCTTTCTAATAATGGCAATAGAAATAATAACATCATTGTCATTGTCATTAAAAGTATTTTATTGTCATTATTTTTTTACAATTATATTATTCTATTATCATTTATAAGTTTTTATGAAAAAATGCAATAATAATTAGATAAAAATTATAACTGCAATAGGATGTAATGATAATAATCATGATAGTGACTATGATGATAAAAATATGAAAATAATGACAGTAATGATAATAATGATGATAATTTATTATTCTGTATATTTATAATATAAAGGCCAAATTAATAAACCCAAAATAAAAAGCAAAATCTATCGTACAACTTTTTAGAGAAACGTAAAAAAATTTTTTTATTTTTTAAAGGTAATCAAAAAGTTTTAAATTTAAACCCAGGTAATTATGATATTTTAGATAATTCTTTTATTTTGATAAAAAAGATAATCATTATCTAATAATGACAATAATAATTTAAAATCATAATTATAATATAATTTTGATAATTTCAATAATAGCAATAATTAACTCTATTCCAAAATTTATACTAATAATTGCGATAAAAAATAATAACATCTTATCTTTTTCTCATAATTATTTTTTTGTCATTATTATTTCAAAATATTATTATTCTATTATCATTATGAAATAGTTATAATGATAAAATACAATAATTAGCATGATAATTATCATAACCAATAATATGATAATAATAATAAATCATGATGAAAACGACTATAATGATAATAATCATGAAAATAATGACAGTAATATAATAATGATGATAATTTATTATTTGTACTTTTATAATGAAATAAAGGCCAAGTAATAAATCGAATTTGAAAAAACCAAAATCAGCGTTTTTCGCTTTTTAATGGTAATTATGAGGATTTTAACATTAATTCATAATTATGATGATTTTCATGATAATTCCTTTATTAATGATAATGATGGGGATAATTATGATGATAATGACAATAATAATGACAATAAAAAAAAATAAATTATAATGATATTTTGAAAATTACCAATAATAAATAATCAACTTTTTTCATTAATTTTCATACAAAAAGGGGAATGGAAATAATAATATCATTATCATTGTATTATAATGATTAATATTGTCATTATTATTTCTACAATATCATTATTTATAATCATTATATGAATGTTATGATGATAAAAATACTAATAATTAGCATGATGATTTTTATAACTGCAATAATGAGGATAATAATAATGATAATTGATGATAATGACTATAATGATAATAACCATGAAAATAATGAGAGTAATGATAATAATGATGATAATTTATTCTTTTTTAAAAATGAAATAAAGACTAGAAGTAATAAAATCTAAAAAGTCGAAAAACGGCAAAATCTGGGTATTACGGTTTTAAAAAAACCAAAAAAACTTTTGCTTCTAATGATAATTATAGGTTTTTTAACATTAATTCAGCTATTATGATGATTTTATGAAAATTTCCCCTTATTATTGACAATAATGATGATAATTATGATGATAGGACAATGAAAATGACAATAATGAAAAAATCAAATCATAATTAAAATTTTTGATTTCTCAAAAATAGCTAATCAACTCTTTTCCCAATAATTTTCATATTAATAATCAATAGAAATAATATCATTACCATTGTCATTATAATTATTATTATTGTCATTATTTTTTTTAAAAATTATTATTAGATAAATAGGGTATTATGATAAAAATACTAATTGCATAAATTATTATCACTACAATAATGATGATATAATAATGATAATCATGATGATAATGACTATAATGATAATAATCATGAAAATAATGACATAATATAATAAGTAATAATTTTATTCAGTCCTTTTATAATGAAAAAAAGGGCCAGAAGAAAAAAATCCCAAAGTCGAAAAAATGCAAAAATCCCTTTAAACCTTTTAGAGAAGCGTCAAAAAAACCCCTTTTTTCGTTTTTTAATGGTAATTATGGGGATTTTAAAATTAATTGGAATTATGATGATTGTCATGATAATTCCTTAATTATTGACAATAGTGATGATAATGACAATGATAATGACAATAATAATGAAAAAATCTAATTATAATTTTTTGATAATTACTGTAATAATAGAAATATTTACTCTATTAAAAAATTTCATACTAATAATGGCAATAGAAATAATATCTTATCATTGTCATTATAAAAATTATTTTGTCATTATTATTTTAAAATTATATTATTCTATTATCATTATATAAATGTTATAATGATATAAATAAATAATAATTACAAACAATTATTATAATTGCAATAATGATAATTTTTGATAATCATGATATAATGACTATAAGGAAAAGACCATGAAAATAACGACAGAAATGATGATAATTTTTATAATCATTATTCAGTCCTTTTATGTTTAAAAAAAAAAGGAGAAGTAATAATTCCCATAAGTCGAAAAATGGCAAAATCAACCGTATACAGCCGGAAAACGTCAAAAAAAATTTTTTCGTTTTTTAATGGAAATTTTAACATTAATTCAGGAAATTATGAGGGTTTTTCACGATTTTTCCCTTTTATTATTAAATAATGATAATTATGATGATAATGACAATAATAATGATAAAATCAAATTATAATGAAAATTTTTGATAATTACTGCAATAATAGCAAAAATTTAACTCTATTCCAAAAATTTTTTTCAACTTAAGGGGAAAAAAATAATAATAAATATTATCATTGTCTTATTATTATTATTATTTCATTATTATTTCAAAATTT
>NC_091549.1:29902510-29905010 GCF_042767895.1 Penaeus vannamei
GCCCTATCACACTAGTACTCTTTCCATCAATTTTTGTTTCCGTCTGAATTTAAGGCTTTCCGCGTCTCGCATGCAAACAACATGAACTACGACTCCTACACTGTGTGGTCACGCACGAATTTCCGCCTAGTTATTGCGCAAAGGACGTAATTTACACCTAGAAAAAAATATTGATAAATTAGACAGATTTTGCTAATATAAAGAGAAGTTGAGGTTCTAGAATATGTCCATATGCAATTTACATAATTCTATTTCTTTAAAATAACGTATGATTGGAAATCCTCGTGTATTTTCCGGGACCTCACTCGGATGGCGGTGTGTTTGTTCAAGGTCTATATAAGTACTTATATAGACCTTGTATTTGTTTACATGGGCACTCTTCGCTGCCTCGGTAGTGTGACGGGGTCGGTCCATTTCCACACGAAAAGTTCATGTCATGAATAAAAACGGAAAAAAATGCTAGTGTGATAGATTCTTATTAGAGAAAACTGAACCTTGCTATCTCTAATAACACCCCTTCTTACAGCCGCCAATGTTCTCTTCGGTTACCTGTACACGCGGAAGAAATTCGCTTGGGACTACAACACCTACACCGTGTGGTCCGTGATTGACCTGCCTCTCTCCTCGCTGGGTGCGTGGGAGGGTTGATCGCGCGGATCTGTGCGGGAATGTCGAGGGAAAGGGTTTGGTTGCGATTCATGTCAGTGTTCTGTAATGACTAGCAGCATTGATTTAATAAGTTCCATTAATTTATTATCCTTCGTTTCACCAATATATATACCCCCTCCCCCCCATACACACACACACACACACACATATATATGTATATATATACATTTATACATATATATGTACGACCGAGGAAATGCAAATGCTAACTGAACTCCAACATCATCAGGTGTTCTGATCTGCCAGCCGATCCTGAACTACTACTGGCGGGTGGAGGACAGCATCCTGGCTCTCGCCGGCGGGATCTCGCATCTCTTCTACTACACTCTGGTGGCCACAGCGCCCAGGCCGTGGGTGCTCTATCTAGGTGAGGTCGGCGCCAAAGTCTGCTCCCGAGCTCTCTCCTCTTGTTTCTTTGTCTCCTCTATATCCTCTGTTCTCTGTCTGTTTGTCTGAATTTCTCCTACCTCTCTCTGTCTATTTGATTATGTAGTTAACAAAGAGGTAAGGAAGAAGGGGTAGATATATTTTCCTCTTTCCTTTATTAACCACTTATAAACTCTTTCTTTCTATTTTCGTTTCTCTCTCTCTCCCTGTGTCTCGTCTGTTTATTTGTCTGCCTGCCTGCCCCCCCCCGCCCCTCCCTCTCTCTCCTCCTCCCTCTTGCCTCACCTCCTTCCCTCCCTCCCTCTCTCCTCCTCCCCTTCGCCTCATCGCCTCCCTCCCTCCCTCTCTCCTCCTCCCCCTCGCCTCATCGCCTCCCTCCCTCCCTCTCTCCTCCTCCCCTTCGCCTCACCGCCTCCCTCCCTCCCTCTCTCCTCCTCCCCCTCGCCTCACCGCCTCCCTCCCTCCCTCTCTCCTCCTCCCCTTCGCCTCACCGCCTCCCTCCTTCCCTCTCTCTTCCTCCCCCTCGCCTCACCGCCTCCCTCCCTCCCTCTCTCCTCCTCCCCCTCGCCTCACCGCCTCCCTCCCTCCCTCTCTCCTCCTCCCCCTCGCCTCACCGCCTCCCTCCCTCCCTCTCTCCTCCTCCCCTTCGCCTCACCGCCTCCCACCTTCCCTCTCTCTTCCTCCCCCTCGCCTCACCGCCTCCCTCCCTCCCTCTCTCCTCCTCCCCTTCGCCTCACCGCCTCCCTCCTTCCCTCTCTCTTCCTCCCCCTCGCCTCACCGCCTCCCTCCCTCCCTCTCTCCTCCTCCCCCTCGCCTCACCGCCTCCCTCCCTCCCTCTCTCCTCCTCCCCCTCGCCTCACCGCCTCCCTCCCTCCCTCTCTCCTCCTCCCCCTCGCCTCACCGCGTCCCTGCCTCCCTCTCTCTCCTCCTCCCCCTCGCCTCATCGCCTCCCTCCCTCCCCCCCTCCCGCAGCCTCCGCCGTGTCCCTCCTGTCCGGCCTCCAGATGACCTCCTCCCGCGGCGCCCTCTCCAAGCTGGTGGGGCGCGAGGAGCAGGGGTCCATCTTCGCGGTGACGGGCGCCGCCGAGGCCCTGCTGCCCGTCGTCGCCTCCCTCTGCCTCACGCCCCTCTACGACGCCACCCTCGACGTCTTCCCCGGCGCCGTCTACGGGGTGTGCGCCGCCCTCAGCCTCTGCGTCTGCGTCGTGCTCGTGTGAGTTTGGACTCTTGGCTCCGATCTTTCCTCTGGTTCTTGCTTCTTCCTCTTGCCTCGTGCTTCCGATCTTTCCTCTTTCCTCTGGTTCTTGCTTCTTCCTCTTGCCTCTTGCTTCCGATTTTTCCTCTTTCCTCTGGTTCTTGCTTTTTCCTCTTACCTCTTGCTTCTTCCTCTTGTTTCCTGATAGTCTCTCCTCTTCTTTCCTCTTTCTCTTATATCTTGTCCTCG
>NC_091549.1:29973000-29978000 GCF_042767895.1 Penaeus vannamei
AATCCCGATCCCCTGCCAGACGAGCTGCACAGCGAGCATCAGTGGCTTCCAGTGTTTCCTGAGAGATTGAATTCTGTCTTGCTCTCGGGCGTTCTCCAATCGATTCTTGGGCTGCATCAAGCGTTTCACGCTTGAAGGTGTCCCACAGAAGAACAGGGTCCGTCAGATTGTCAAGCGCTATGAACCGATCAGAGATTGTCTCAGCAAACCTCCGAGCACACTCCCTCTCCTTCAGCCTGTCCAGATGAAACACCCTAGGGTGGTCATTGGGCCGCTGGGGAGTTTTGAAGTGTACCCGGAGGGTAGCCACAACCAATCTATGGTCAGTACCACAGAACTCAGCACTTCTATACACCCTGCAGTTCTGGAAGATCTCCCAATGAGTGCTAACGAGAATGTGGTCGATCTCCTTGGTTGCATTACCCGCATCACTGTACCATGTCCAATGATGTGGGTCTGGGCGCTGGTACCAGGAGCCAGAAATCCTCAATTTCTGGGATCTAGCAAAATCCCGGAAAAGGAGGGAATTCTCGCTGCCGGTATCAACTCCCGAACCATGAGGACCGACTGACATCTCATAGCCAGCTCGATCGCAGCCAGATACCGCATTGAAGTCACCCAGAACAATACGAATATCTCGCCGGGGACAACTGTCTGCCACAGATGCAAGTTTGGCGTAGAACATCTCTTTCACATCAAGTTTACAAACATCGGTAGGAGCGTACACAGCAATAAGAGACATGAAGCCCAAAGACAGTCTCATTACCATTGTACGTTTATCGACTGGAGTGACCTCTACCATATATATATATATATATATATATATATATATATATATATATATATATGTAACTATAATACTATATATATATATATATATATATATAACTATGTATATGTATATATATACATATATATATATATATATATATATATATATATAGTTCTATATATATATATAGTATTATGTAACTATAATACTATATATATATATAACTATATATGTATATATATATACATATATATATATATATGTATATATATACATATACATAGTTATATATATATATAATACTATATATATAGAACTATATATATATATATATATATATATATATAACTATAATACTATATATATAGAACTATATATATATATATATATATATATATAACTATAATACTATATATATAGAACTATATATATATATATATATATATATATATATATATATGTTTACATATATATATATATATATATATATATATATATATATATATATATTTACACATATACACATGTTGTGAAGGATTTTGTTATAGTGTTTTGTTATAGAAATACCAATCTGGGTTGAAAATGAAATCCATTGTCTCACATTTGCTTTATTTACGCAAAATAAAAACCACAACGCCGAAACAGTCACCTCGAGTGGCTACTTATGTTTCATCACTCGAGACACAAAAGAACCATAAAAAATAATTATATCTCTTGGTGTGGTTGCTTGTTGAACTAGACAACCATGACCAACTTGGAGTAGAGTCCTGTTAATTGATATATATATATATATATATATATATATATATATATATATATATATATATATATATATATATATATATATATATAAATCATATACTCAATTGTATGTCACTTTTCTACTAAATTATCCATCTGTTAAAAAAAACAATTGTTTTAACAAAACCAACACAAAAAGAAAAGAAAATACGATCTCGTGAAACAACCTCGGCAGGTGAATAGTGCAAACTACCGAGTAGGCTTACGCCTGCCTACAACTCTGCTTCGAATCGTCTTAACGAAACCGAACGAATCTTCCTCTTTACTGAAAAAATCTTCCTCTTTATAAGTTCATATCTAATATCTTATAAACACATAAATATTTAATTCTTTTACACCATTCCCCCAACAAGTATCTATTCAGAATAGATGCGGGAATTACTCTGGACATCTGCTTAGTAGATCAGCACCTACGTTGTCCTGACCAGCTATATGAACGATTCTGAACGAAAATGGTTGAAGATTTAATGCCCAACGAGTTACTCTGTTGTTGGTTCATTTACAATTCATCATGTTAACTAATGGTTTATGATCGAATTCTAAAATGAAATGTTTACCTCTGAGGTAATAATCGAATAATCCGAACATCATGGCTAAACACTCGCGTTCAATACCTAAATATTTTTTTTTTCCGATCTAATAGTTTCCTGCTCGCATATGCGATTGGGAAAGGGTAATCATTTTCATACTGTAATAACACAGCTTCTAGTCCCATGTCCGAAGTATCCGTTCTTAGTATAAACGGGAGTTAGCGTCGGGGAGTTTCAACACCGGGTCACTGGATAATGCAGTTTTTAATTTACTAAATTTATCCTGTAAATACACACTAATGGTTCCCAAATCCCTTTACGCCACAGATCCGACATGGGACTAGTGAAAGAAGCAGCTTCCGGGAAGAACATTCGATAAAAAGATACCATACCCAAAAATGACCTTAACTTCTTGGTTGTAGGTGGTGACAGCTTTAACAAGGCTTCTACCTTATCAAATTGAGGTTTAATTTTCCGACCATCTATCACAAATCGTAAGTACTGTATCGAGTTGAACCCAAACTTACACTTAGTAAGACGAGCAGTTAAGGTGTGGAGACGTAGACGCTCTAAAACTTGTGTTAGGGCCATAAGATGCTCTTCCCACGTGTTTCCATAGACGTAAATGTAATAAAATGAAACATTAGATAATCCCAAGAGTACTTTACGCATAAGTTGGATGTAAGTAGCCCCAGCATTAACAAGTCCGAACGGTAGTCTACAGAATTCTATTAATCCACTGTACGTGGGAAATGCTGTCAAAGCTTTTGCGCTCTCAGAAAGTGGTACTTGGTAATAAGATTTATTCAGATCTAATTCTGAAAAATAGCTTCATTAAATTTATATAAGCTTTCTTCGATTGTATAAGTCGGTTCTGCGTGGAACAAAGTTACCGCATTCAGTAATTTGAAATCAATAGCCATCCTGTAAGCATCATCTGATTTCTTGACCATTACGACGGGAAATGAATGCGGGACGAGGATTGTTGAATAATTCCCTGTCGAAGTAACTTGTCCACCTCTTGTTCAAAATGGGGCTACAAATGTATCGGTACGGGATATCTTTTAGGCTTCAATCTTTCTGACGTAGTGAGAACGATTTCGTGTTCTACGGTGGAGGTGCAACCCGGACTCTGAGAAAACATAGCTAAACGACTCGAGTAAATGCTTTATGTATTTCTCCTGTTTTTCCTCTAAACTAGGATTTGTGCAAGGTCCTACGCCGTTACTGCCTTCCCATGCATCCTCAACCCGGCCATCAGGCGTAATAGGCAAGTGATCGTCTGCGTCAACATCCGTCACGCAAAATTGTACCCACATTATTGAACTGCAGTTGTTGACCAAACTGTCGTCCTCCTCATCTGCATTTATGTTTCTCGCCTGGTTTCTTCTATGATATTTCTTAAGTATGTTAGCATGATATAAATTGGGTTTCCCCTTCTCGTCGATGAGATAGTCAACTTTGTTGGGTCGTTTCCGGTACTTTATATGGCCCACTCCAGGACATTAACAGTTTACTAGTATTATCAGGTAACGTACTTAGACTTCCTCCCCAACTTTGAATTGCCTGTTTTGGGATTTTTCAAATTTCAAATCAAAGTAAGACTTGTATCTACTAGCACTAATGTTTGCATTTTCAGCAGCAATCTTAGCACACACTGCAATTTTCTCTTAATTCTATCATGTACTGGAAAGACGTTCGTTCATCTTCATTAGCATTTTTATCTTCCCATAGATCTTTTAAGACTGTCAATGGCCCTCTGACTGACCTCCCATACAACAACTCATAAGCTGAAAAGCCCGTCCTGTCGCTCGATATTCCCGGAGAGCAAAGAGCGTGGGAATCAAATATCTGTGCCACTCGCGGGGTTTCTCTGCACTTAGTTTACGCAGTGATGCTTTTAGCGTCGCGTGGAAACGTTTGATTCTCCCATTACAACTTGGGTGGTAAGGCGTAGTGAAGAAGGGTTTAACCCCCAGTAACTTGTGCAGTTCCGGCATTAACTGGGACGTGAACTGTGTGCCTCTGATAGTATTTCACGTGGAATGCCTACTCGAGAGAATATAAGTAATAGTGCTTATGCCATCGAGACGGAATCTATTTCTTTGAGTGGCAAGGCTTCTGGGAACCCGATTGCATGATCGATCAAAGTAAGGATATATCGATGTCCTTCCGATGACGCGGGACTTAAGGGACCGACTATATCGATGGCAACTCTGGAGAAATGTTGTCATGATAGGCATTTTCACCAAAGGTACTTTCCCCTTTACCGACATACGCTGACATAAATCACACGATTTACAAAAATCCTTTATATCGACAGATGTGCCTGGCCAATAAAAATGCTCCTGAACTCGAATCCCCGTTTTCCTATGGGAAAAATGACCAGTTAGAGGTGATTCGTGGGCTAATGAGAGAACCAACTTACGCCACTCAGAAGGAACGACTAAAGAACGTCTTCCGATCTGATCGTTAAACTTAGATTTGACACATTCTGTAAATAAGCGCATCAATACATTCAAATTTGAAAGCGGAATTAGGATCTCTGGTCTCCACTAATTCGTTTGACTTTACTTTACTTCGAATGGTCGTTAGAGAAGGGCAGGTAGCTTGCAAATGAGAAAATTGAGCGGGTGTTATCTTTAGTGGTTCTAATTTTGGTACTACGAGAGGAACTCTTTTCATCTTAGACGACCCAGTTTGAACGACTTGGCTCTTTTCCACATTTACTTTGACATAAGAAAACTCGTCTTTGATGAGGTCATTTGGGTCATGCGCCCCGGGATAGTTTCCGATAAGCACACTGCAAAATTTCAGTGGTGCCCGTAATGCCAAGCCAGAAAAATAAGGACATTCTATATAGCATGTAACCTGCGGGAACCAATCAGCCCTTCCAA
>NC_091549.1:30020500-30023000 GCF_042767895.1 Penaeus vannamei
GAAGGCGACCAGAGCCGGACAGAGTGGAGTATATTTAGAACAGGCTGCCGGTACAAACATCCGGTTCCAACAACAGGCGTACGAATACGGTACGCCTTATTAGTAACTCCTTCATAAATAGATCGAGAGAGACAGAGACAGAGAGAGAGAGAGACTTTATTCCATTAATTACAGTGGTCCTTTTTACATAGTGCCAGAAATAGATAACTAAATAGATAGAGAGAGTGAGAGAGAAAGAGAAAGAGAGAGAGTGAGTGAGTGAGTGAGTGAGAGAGAGAGAGAGAGAGTGAGTGAGAGAGAGAGAGAGAGAGAGAGAGAGAGAGAGAGAGAGAGAGAGAGAGAGAGAGAGAGAGAGAGAGAGAGAGAGAGAGAGAGAGAGAGAGAGAGAGTGAGTGAGAGAGAGTCAAAGTCAAAACACTTTATTCCATTGATTACAGTGGTTCTTTTTACATAGATAGTGACAATGTGAAGTAATACAGAATAAATAAGAACGTTATCATATACCGCTACACAGAAAAGGTACATAAGGAGGGCTGCCGAAACATTCAATATCGAACGGAATCTTATGCTTAAAAATACCAACGGAAGGGTTGGTATTTTGGGGCTTTGAATTTGTCTCGTTCTGTTTCATGTTCCGGAACTCATTTGGATTCACAGTGAGATGATTTTATTTCCGTAAAGAATGGAATATGCCTTGTAATATTCGATTAAACCACACATACCCAAAAGTAGTTGGGAAATCAGGGACACCAACAGTCTCGTAGTGTTAACACCTGTATTTCAAAAAGTATCGTTGCTTAAGTCAGAATGTTTAGCATGATCTTCTAACGGTGTTTATCTGCGTAGCTGTACATTAGTAGGGCAATTATAAAATAAAATAGAATTAGATGGTCATATCATTACAAATAGAGGTACATGGTTTGACTTTGTATTCAAATGCCGGATGTCAATGACAATTTAAAAGATGTTCCTTTATTTATATTTTGAAGGTAATCAGGATGGAGATGCTCGTATTTGCATTTGCCTTGACTCTGTTTCCGTGCATGAGCTCTTAACATGCAGAGAGGTAATCTGATGGTTTGAAACCCTGTTTTATTACCTATTGAGATAGTCACCACGTATGAATTTATGAATGAGTGTAAGTGTCTTATTATTTTTGTTGAACTTTTAGCTATCTTGATTTTTCTATATGTGGGGTTATGTAGTCATGAGAGAGAGAGAGAGAGAGAGAGAGAGAGAGAGAGAGAGAGAGAGAGAGAGAGAGAGAGAGAGAGAGAGAGAGAGAGAGAGAAAGAGAGATAAGTATGTGTGTGTGTGTGTGTGTGTGTGTGTGAGAGAGAGAGAGAGAGAGAGAGAGAGAGAGAGAGAGAGAGAGAGAGAGAGAGAGAGAGAGAGAGAGAGAGAGAGAGAGAGAGAGAGAGAGAGAAAGCAAAAAGCAGACGGTACACACGAACACACATACATACACACACACACACACACACATGTATGCGCGCGCGTGTGTGGATGTGCTGATGTAAGTATATAATCACATTTCAATAACTGCTCAAAGATCTTTCCATTCACAGATTTTCCCGGCCCACGGCGAGGTTGTCAGGACCAGGATCCTGAATGTGAAGAGTTTGCTGCCATGAAGGAGTGTGAGAACAATCCTACATATATGGAAGTGTCTTGTGCTCGCACCTGTGGTACATGTGTACCTGAATCCTCATGTGAGTTATAAAGGATAAGTAAAAGTTATAACTTTTATTTTCTTCCCCGATTCCTATTCCTCGTCCCTCTCCGTACCTTTACCTCCATGTTTGCCTATGATTTGTGTGTCATTGTAATTTATAACAAACGGCATATCACAATGTAAATGTTAACAATAAATATTATAAAAGAATGTGTAGTATTTTCCATTAGCTTAAAATTCAAGTTCAAGATTAAATTTTATTTTACACTCTCCCTTTTCTGACTGATTATAAATCAATAATTATTATAATGAACGAAATGAATAAATCGAGACAGTCAACTGAAATCCACCTGTATTTATCCGTTATTTATTTGCGCACAAAGTAAACTAAATCGAGACAGTCAACTGAAATCCACCTGTATTTATCCGTTATTTATTTGTGCACAAAGTAATCGATCCCTCCCTTCTACTCTGGTCAATTGTTTCCTTAACAGTTCATAACGATACAATCGGTATTATCACCTTTGACAAATTACATTGCTGTATCCATGAGCATAAAAAATCCTCATAAATAAATACTTCGTAACAACAAAGCTGGTGCTATGGTGCGTAGTGTTGCCAACCTTTCTTATTCCTTGCGTGTGGGGCGAAGCAATGATTCCATCTGTTCTATAGCAATTATAAAACATATTAATCCAATAATCATACATTAAAACCTTTATTTCCCGGGTAAAATATGATTCTTAATACCATTAACATACCCCTAAACAGGGCGAAGCAACGATTCCGTCTGATGATAAAACCGCTAGGAAAAACTACTTGTAA